>NC_064413.1:28790000-29035000 GCF_023375975.1 Astyanax mexicanus | reverse complement strand
GCGCTTATCCATGTTAACAGAAAAACCTTCTAAGACAGGATTAGTAGGGAAATGGGGGCTAGCGAGGGGGACAGTCTGTCCCTCGGGACAAACAGGGGCCTTGGTGACTGGGGCTGAGGAATCATCATGAAATCTGGTTAAAGGGGGATATTTTGGGGAGGATGTTCTGAATACTGCCCACAGAGAAGCTCACACACAAGCTGAGCTGACCACATTGAGATTTGGTTTTCAGAATAGAAACAAACAAAACGAAAAATCAGTTCAGTTATTTGTATGGTTCTTTTTATAGCTGAAACTGTCCCAAAGCAGATTTCCAGAAATGCAGGTCCAGACCACTAATGATCAAGCTGAGAAAGACACACTGAAGAGAAGAAACACTGAGAAGAACCAAGATTCAAAGGAGGAAACTTGTCGTCTTCAGACGGAGAGCACCAGAGAATAGAGTTACAATCCGTTCTGTAAAGTAGAACAAGGAAGTTTACAAGGAAGATTAAACAGAGGCACCGCGGCGGGATCATCACCCGCAACAAAGATCCGCAGAAGAAAGAAAACCTATTTAGTTAGTCTTTACAAGAAACACATAATAGCTCCAGCTAAGCTAAGCACGCTTCTGTTCACAGCAGATGCGGACACGGACTTCACCGATACACCGAACACACTGAAGAACAGGAATGGCGTCATTGTAACAGAGGAGAGGGGGAGTCGGACAAATCCGCAGAAGAACCAACAGGAGAGGAAAAGAAAAAAAAAAGAGCATCTTGACTGTCAGATATGACCTTCTGCTTCTCGGAGGAGTCTCCCAGTCTCCTTTATGGGTTAACCATCCTTAATGCGTTATGTATGCCTTCTGTGGCACTCTTTGCATAAATGATACCAAATAATTGGGATTTATAAATTATTCATTGTGTATTAATGCAGGTGAAATGGCTTCCTGGCTTGGAGTGCTGTCTGTCGTTCAAGAAAATAAAAGAGAGAGGCGAGAGAGAGAGAGAAAGAGAAAGAGAGAGAGAGAAGGAGAGAGAGGAAATCAGAGACACTTGACTGTGAAAAAATAAATACTCGACAAAAACACATGCAATAAAAATGTATGAGCTGCAGGCGGCCAGGCTTTTGTTTTAAGTTCTAATGCAGCGTGCCTCTAAAAGCAGCACTGGACCCCAAGCTTCGCTTTCCTACTTAACATGGACAAACCCAGACTGATTTATTCTTCCATACAATGAGCTTCATTTTTATTTATTTTTTTTGGATATAAACTATTAAAATCACTGTGGATTTATTTATCTTTTTGTGTATTAACCTATAAGTATCATGATATTTATTTTTTTGTTTGTTTGCTAACAACTGAATCATTTATTTTATCTTATTTATTTATTTATTATTATTTTTTTTTCCTTATTTTCCAACAGACTGAAACCTTCTCCAGTAGAATGATCCTGCTTTGCTCCCAATAATTCTAAGTAAGCTCTGGACCCACTATGGCCGTTCAAAATGAAAATGTTCACATTTCACATTTTTGGCATGTTTTTTTTTTTGCGACTTTTTTCAACATTGAATATAAAAGCCAACACAAAACCACAAAACTACAACTAAAACTGGAAGTATTTACTGAACATTTGCTATCCCAGCAGAGATGCAGTATCAACAAAGCACAACACATTTACCTCAGTAGTGCTACCCCAACCATGAATTTACTTTAGCAGTGCTGTTCCCTGTACAGCTAGCATATTTTGAAAAAAAAAAAAACAGACAGTTTTGTAAATATGGCAAACTGATACTTAACATAATAAGTGAAGCTGAATGCTTTATTTTAGTTACTTTTTTGATTAGATTTTAAAAATAAATGTAAACTCGCTGTTTGTTGACTTCCAGCTTTTGTGGCAGCTCTTTCCCTTACTCCCTGCTAGGTATGCCTTGGCTTGACGCTGCTGGTAAAAAAAAATAAATGCTCATATTAGAGGAAGTACTGCAATCACATAAATTTGACAAATATTTTTTTTTCCTTTCTTTTGGCCAAACATTAAAAGCTCTTTTTCTTTTTTTGCCTGATAAAAAATTTGATTGCCAAATTTACCTTGAATCCCTAGTTTGTTTGTTTGATTGTTTACCAAATTGTAATTGTACAATTGCAATTGTAGCATAGACCTGGCTAGTGTTGTTGTAATGATTTATCTCATATGGTTTAAAGTGCTACCTGAGACACCTATAAAGTAATAAGTAGAAAAATGCCACAGCTATATCTGCTTGGGGAGCTACTACAGTGTAATATATCCATTGTGCAGCCTCGAACAACTGCACGGTCTGGACTGCATGATAACTCCTCTAAAAAAGGACCGGTGTGATTTTCTAATTTAGTCCAGCATGGGTAGAGAAAGAGAGATGGAAAATGGAGAGAGCAGGGGCATAAGAGAGAAAGAAAGAGAGAGAGAGAGAGAGAGAGAGAGAGAGAGAGAGAGAAGAGCAGTGGAGGTGAGCGGCGATGGCGTAGCGTCTCTCCCAGCGCTCCCCTCGCTCTGCCCTTAAATGCCTCACATTATACCGGTCATTACAGGGCTCCCATGACCCCTGCTTTACCACATAGTGACCTGCACATCTGAAACAAGAGGGGGGCGAGGGAGAAATGCTGGGACTGATAAAGAGCTGGGCTTCGGTCAGTTTTAGTGCGACATAATATTTCTTTTGGCGGGGAAGGAGGGGTCAGTCGCGCTGGCCGTACATCATCACTAACTTATTAGATCTCCAAGGCAATTAGCCGAAAACAAACAGGCCAGACAGAGGCGGCATTGAGGCTCTACGAAAGGCAGTCAGGAGGGGTGGGGGGGGGTTAGAAAATAGCCCGTGGCAGTGGACTACTACAGAGCCGCATCAAAGGGCAGCCAATGGCATGGGCCGAAAGAAAGCATGGCATTGTTGCTCTGTAACTCCTATACAGTAGAGAGGCTTAGAGCATTATTTTGCTGCTGATTCAGGTTACAGGCCAACTCGCCCTCAGAATAATGGGCCTGGTGGAAAGAACTTTTCACCTGAACACTATATGCAGTGTGCAGCATGGTTAGTTTAGGATTAAAAAGCCACTTCACCCACCTCCCCCCTCCCCGCAAGGGCACACTGGGCCGGCAGTCTCCTGTCATTAAGGTCAGAGGTACATCTTGATGGTGCCCGCTCTCGACAGCTACTACAAAACGAGCCGAGGAAATCTTAAACCTCTGCACCCCACCCGCTCTGAAAGCAGGCAAGAAACTTCCTTGGGTAATTGAGAGCAATAATTACAAATTGTCTGCGAATGAGGTGAACTGGGCTCTCTGAACAGTCTATACTCACATTTCACACATTCACATGTATCTTTGTACAACTCTGTAGTTTCAATAAACTTTTGCAATGATTTAATTCAATTCAAGATTTAATTCAATCCAGTATTGCATTCATTTTTTTAACAAAATCTTGCAGCATTGATGATGGTAGAGTCTGACCACTGCACAAAGTCTTCTCCAGCACATCCCAAAGATTCTCAATGAGGTTAAGGTCCGGACTCTGTGGTGAACTCTCAATCCATGTGTGAAAATGATGATCTCATGCTCCCTGAACCACTTTTTCACAATTCCACAATTGTCATCTTGGAATATGCCCGTGCCATCAGGGAAGAAAAATATCCATATATGGAATAATCTGGTCTATATTCAGTATATTCACGTAGTCAGCTGACCTCATTCTTTCAGCACATACTGTTGCTGAACCTAGACATGACTAACTGCAGCATCAACCCCACATCATTTACTTAGTTAAATCCTGGTGACAACTTTTTTTTTTATCCATCCATCCATCCATCCATCCATCCATCCATCCATCCATTCATCTACCTAAAGCATATTCTTGCTAAAAGTCCACCTACCCCATATGCCCATCTGTTCATTCATTCATTCATTCATTCATTCATGCATTCATCTACACAACTAAAATCACAGTTTTTGTAGTTCTTTTACATCTATCTATCTATCTATCTATCTATCTATCTATCTATCTATCTATCTATCTATCTATCTATCTATCTATCTATCTATACATACATCCATCAATCCATCAATCCATCCATCCATCTACCTAAAGCGTATTCTTTTAACAGTCCTCCACCCCCGTCCTCTCTCTCTGCGGTGTGTTTCAGGTATAAGGATGATTAAGTTTTAACTGCATCAGGCTAAACTGGCCTCCTGTGTCGGGTCAGTGGGTGAGCCGATAGGATGGAGGGCCGGGGGCCGGGGCCCAGGGCCCAGGTTGAGGCCGTAGTTTGTTACGGTAATTTGGATGCAGACAGACAGATGTCAGGTCGAGCGGCTCCAGGTGGAGATTATCATGGGTGAGTGACGCATGCGGGGCGGCTGCACGGGCCGCTCCGCCGCTCGGCCAGGCTGCGCGGTGGTCTGACAGATGGCTGAGGGGGCCGCGCTTGTCACACAGCTCCACGCCAGGTGCAGACGAGAAACACAAGGTGTCAGGAAGCAGGAGGGAAGCGTACGCTGTCCTCAGCTCGTCAGCTACAGCCACGTTAAAGCTTGTCCACCTGTGCTGCCCAGCAACACCAGACCTGTGTGCTGAGGCTTTATAAAAAATGGCTCGGGTGGCTGATGGTTTTTTTTTTGACCATCAGTTCACTTCCTCCGTATTCCGAGACATGTGGGACAATGTTTGAGTCATTCTCTGCCCCGGGCTGAATGTGACGGTTCGGCAAAAAAACCTTACTTACAGTTTTCTCTAAATGTAGTCAAGCTTAGAGACAAGTTTAGAGTCAAAGTCTTTGGTCTTGCACTGGAGCTAAGCTACAAGGAATGGAAACTTTTATCACACCAATTAGCACTGAGCAATCTGTTTGCAATAATCATTGCATACTGCCATATAAGCCATAGATTTACAGTACAGGCCAAAAGTTTGGACACACCTTTTCTTTTTCAATGCGTTTTCTTTATTTTCATGACTATTTACATTGTAGATTCTCACTGAAGGCATCAAAACTATGAATGAACACATGTAGAGTTTTGTGTACTTAACAAAAAAATGTGAAATAACTAAAAATATAAACATTAAAAACATTCTCTCAATGAGTTTCAAGAGGTGGTTACCTGAAATGGTTTTCCAACAGTCTTGAAGGAGTTCCCAGAGGTGTTTAGCACTTGTTGGCCCCTTTGCCTTCACCCTGTGGTCCAGCTCATCCAAAACCATCTGGATTGGGTTCAGGTTCGGTGACTGTGGAGGCCAGGTACATAAAACTCCACATGTGTGCATTAATAGTTTTGATGTCTTCAGTGAGAATCTAATGTAAATAGTCATGAAAATAAAGAAAACGCATTGAATGAGAATGCCTGTACTGTACATATTCTATGCACAAATGTGTTGGGATGCCTGCTAACTCCTTCTTTCAAAATCAGTTGTATTAAAAATCAATTTTAGCCGCTTTTTAGGCCTCACTTGAATTTGGATCATTAGCTTTGCCTTGACATGAGCTTGCTGTCCAGTGTTCCACCTCACTCGCAAGGCAACACCTTAGAACTTATAGAACTTTGGAGGTTCTCAGAACCACACCCTGAGGTGTTGCTTCATGATGAATTTATATATGAATTCATACATATATACTGTGGTTGCACCACGTTGTTTCATGGAGAGAACAATTTAAGTGCTTGTATCTTTTCCAAATGATGGCCAACTGTTGGGATATATATATATTTAGCTTATATAACTTTAGATGTCTTGGCTGATCTCCACAATGCATTGAACTGTTTATGGCCCTCACCCCCTAGATTGGAAACATGCAACTGTCTGTGATTAATTTGCACATTTAAAGCAGCTATAGAACAAACTAGCATGTCCGTCATGGATTAAAGGGATCTTAAATTAGCCTTCAAACACCCTTCGTGCTACTTTGATGGTGTTTGCTTCTGGCTGACAGCAGTCCCAGTGCCACAACACAGGGACTCTTTTGGGAAGGGCAGCAGCACCAGACACTGCTATCAGGGAAGACCAAGAAGAAGAAGAAGAAGAAGAAGAAGAAGAAGAGAAAAAGCGAGAGGCGGGGGGCAAAATACTGCGAGGGGGACACGTTTCATCAGACTGATCAGTTTCATGTGAGTGGCCACTGGAATGCCAGGGTTTGGGCCCTGCGCTTTTCCCACAAGACTTTTTTTTCCCCTCCTTTTCTTTTTTTTTTCCTCTTTTTTTTAATTTGTTCTTCATTCTCTCCCTGGATCTGGTTACTGGACACGATATGCTGAATTACCTGGAGGATCAGTGGTGCCAGTCTGAGAACCCAGTACAGATCAAACCTCTCTGTTGCCGTTTGTCTTATTGTCTGTAGATTGCTACGGTCTGCTGTGTCTGCCCAAGACGAAGACGAAGAGCGCCCCGGCCGTAACAGGTTCAATCGCGATGATGTCGCCGAAAGTGGGGAAAACTGAGGAGCTGTCTCGAATCGAGACGTCCTGTAAACCTGCTGCGATCTGATCACCTTTCCTCGCTGACCTTGTGAGGCAGGAATTATTATAGGGCATATCATGGACGCAGTATGTCATTTTTACAGACTGTAAATGATTGTAAGCTCTTTTGAACTGTAGCTTGTCTGTGTAATCATACAGCTTTATGTCTGCTTAGGTAAAAAAAAATGATAAAGGAATGAGTACAGGTGTTTCTGATATGTGTACATCCTTTCAGCTTTTTTTGAAAGCTGTGATGTGTAAGGAAATATCACATAATCCATTCGTTTTTTTTTTTATATCAGAGAAAGTACTAAGGCTAAAGTGTTGCATTTTTTATGATATTAGACAATGTCCGTAGGCAGAAGTGTAGGATTCAAGGATTCAAGGAGATTTTATTGTCATTCGCATCACATGTGGTACATGAGGTGGAACGAAATTGTGATCTCACGATAGCTTTTGATACCTTATTTCTACCTTAATATTTCTACCTGTATTATATTGGTAGGTATGGTTTTAGCTACTACAAATCGTAGAACAGACAAATTGTCTCTTGCAATCTGCCAAAATTTTTTGATGAACGGACTAATAGAAACTCTTCAAAATGACCTGAAATAAACTCTTTTTACATTGACTTCCATTGGAAGTTTACAAAGTTTTTTCTCTCTTCTGTAAAGTTGCTGTTTTGGAGATAAGTGTTTTTCATTGGACAGCAACGAAATACTGTACATTCACAGAAAATAATAATAAATAAATAATAATTCATGCTAAAAAATGTATAGCAAATCTGTGGTTATGTATACTGTTCCCGCTCTGTACATAAAAATGGAAACCATTGAAACTACTGGAAAAAAACAGTTTTTAATAGTGTACAAGCTTAAAATGAGACCTTCTCTGAACTGTAGCTGAGGACCAACGGCATGTATTGAGGTGACACCTTGTGGGTTTCTAGCTATAGACATGAGCTGTAAAGCTAGCATTGCTCACAAAAATAAATAAATAAATAAATACATAAAGAAATATATAAATAAATAAAAGTAAACCACTAAAACACTCAAAAACCAACTTTCATATTGTAATTTTAATGCATTTTAGTTTGTTTAAGATAAGATTTTTATTTTATTTTATCATTTTTGCATCAGCATTATCCGTTACTATGCTGTATTCCATTGTGTGACATTATCTTTACTTTTTGTAACTCTATGCACTGAGAAAAAACTCATTCTATTAAACAGGCTAGCACATGCGAATGTGTGGTTATGTAACATTGACCCTGTAAATAATAATAATAAAAATATATATATATATATATATATTACTATCAGTTTCATTACATTCTAAAAATGAAACCTCTGAAGTGTATCTAATAAGTTGCTATTTTGTTGTGTGACTTTTTATCTTTTTAAAATTCAATGCACTAAAAAACACATTCTATCAAAAAGACTAAAACATGCAAAAGTGGTTATGTAAATAAAAAATTATATATATATGTTTTTAATACTGTTAGTTTTAATCCATCCAAAAAAAAAACCTGAAGTGCATCTGATGACCTACTACTGCATATTTATACCTCTAGACCTTTGTGCTAGTTGTGATGCTAGCATTGCTAACAAGCAGCAGCTAACCTACACTGCCTAGCTAATGCTTCATTAATAAACACAGACTGTTGATTGAAATAGATGCACATTTTCATTAAAATTGTTTAGAGCTGTCACTTCCGTAAGCCTCTACAACTCCCTTTTGTCATATTTTTAACAACATTTTACTCAAAGCCAAATTCCATTCTCATCCTGATCACGGCTAGACTGACTATCCTGACCAGAGACAGCTGGGCTATTGTGTTACTTCAAAACCCATTGCAAGTGTGCCGTGGGAGTGCTTGTGTAAAGCTGCCTCTGTGCAGATGTTTACAACATTCTGGGATATAATGAATTGAAGATTAATACATTTTGTGCACATCTCCGTTTGGCTAAATCAGTACTAGCATGTACCTTTTTTTGTGGAAGCTGTTGCTTCTGTGAAAGGAGAACTAAACCACTAGTAATAAAGACATCAACCTCAGGCCATTGTTTTTTTTTGTTTTGTTTTCTAATGTTAGGAAATACTAAAACAACATAAACATGCAATTTTAGGTGCAGTTTAATCTGATATTTTAGCCAGAAAATCTATAAAATAATAAATTATTAAATATAATAATATATACTGCTATAAACAACCACTGTCTTTGCTGCTCCATGCTGTTTATACACTGAGCGCAGTATGTGCAGCATTCACTACTCGCATTCATGTCACACCGTTTACTATACGGACATCTGTGCAGCACTGAAAACACTGCATTTCACTGCATTTCAAAGTGCAGCGGCAAATTTTTAGCTTTCTTTGTACATAGCAGCACAGATATACATGCTCGCGTGATTTATTGTTGCACATTTTGGTGCGTTTAGGTTTGTGCCTGTGTGAAATCACATCAAACAGAGTGAGAAACACTCCAAATATACAAACTCATCAACTGGACCATAGAAACCAACTACAGGTGTGAAAATGTCATTTTATACTCTTTTATAAATTAAGCTCTATTTCAGAAATCCTTATAACCAATGCATTCTTTAATCCAGTGCCCCTTAAACATACAAATATATACTAGTATTTTAATTGACACCACTAAGAGACCACTTAAAAATGATGAGTTTCTTTGGTTTTACCAAAGTAAAAACCTCTGGAATATAAGCAAGAGGAAGATGGATGATCACAAGCCATCAAACCAAGCTGAACTGCATGGAATCTTTCACCAGGAGCGGCATAAAGTTATCCAAAAGCAGTGTGTAAGACTGGTGGAGGAGAACATGCCAAGATGCATGAAAACTGTGATTAAAACCAGGGTTATTCCACCAAATATTGATTTCTGTACTCTTAAAACTTTATGAATATGAACTTGTTGTTTTCTTTGCATTATTTGAGGTCTGAAAGCTCTGTATCTTTTTAATTATTATTCTGCAAATAAATTCTCTAAATGACAATATTTTAATTTGGAATTTGGGAGAAATGTTGTCTGTAGTTTATAGAATAAAACAACTATGTTAATTTTGCTCAAACATATACCTATATATAGCAAAATCAGAGAAACTGAATCAGAAACTGAAGTGGTCTCTTAATTTTTTCCAGAGCTGTATATAATTGCATTTCTTACATTCATTCTTTTATTTACATTTAATCACTAATCATTCATATCCACTATGAAATCTTGCTTCTTAAGAAGATCAAATATTATTAATCGCAGTTAATCAAAGAATATTGCTGTGATTAATCTGATTGCAGTTTTTAATCGATTGGCACCACTAAATAATAATAATAATAAAAAGTTTTGACAGCAACAGGTACAGGGAAGTCAATAACACTGAATGTCTCATTACACTGAAACCTGTCATGAGGTGGGATGTACATATAAGGCAGTTCAGATTGGAATGGCTAGACGACTAAGTCGGGGGAAGGGGGCATATTTGTTGATTTAGACACATCTTTTGTGAATTCCTTCATTTGAAATTTAATCCAGCCATAAATGATTTGATATAAACTGAGCAGAATTTAATAGAAATTGATCAAAACAAACAAACAAACTAACTTTTGAAAAAGGGTGTAGTGAAATAGGATGGATACCTCTTGGTGAGTTTCCATTTGTCATGTCACTCAAATACCAAATAAATAGTAGTCTGATATCTGATGATATCTGAGGCTAAAAACTGCCACAGATTACTGATTAAAACACTCACAATGAATTTAAGTAAAATAATCAAGTCAGTTCTGACCAAAAAAATGAAAAAAAATATTTAATCAGCAACTCAGACATTAGGGCATGTCAGCACCAGAGAACAACTGAGGCAAAGTAATACAAGCTAATTATTACTAGTTTTTTTTTTTTTTTAGAACACTTTTTTATCATGATTAGGAATACAAATTTTATTTTAACCCTTCAACCTGCCAGCATTTTTGTCAAATTTCTTATATCTTGAGGATTTCTCTTTAAGCATTACATATAAATGTTCCATGTTTGATGAGAAACATTACTGAAAATTTTAGCTGTAATTGCAATAGAACATATTGAAAAATAGTAGATCTGCAACTGTCAAAACATAATGAATAAAAATCATAAAATTGGCACTTTCCTGAACTTTTAACATTTGAAAATCAATATTCTCCTAATTAAAAAACTGAATAATTCCATGTCCTCCAAACTTTTCATTTTGTTACCATTGTCTATTTTCAATCATGCAGAATTTGGGGTATATACCTCTTAAAACTGAACTAATATTTACAGAGCAAACATGCAGCTTCTCCAAATGTCCTGTAGGCGAGTCTCTCCAAAGCTCTCAAAGTTTCAGAATATAAATACCATATACAGGTAAAGGTCTGCTAAGGGGTTAATTGGATATATTTTTATATATATTTTATATTAGGATAGTAGTGTCTTATGCTGTGTGTATTAAAGACAAAAACAGCATTCATATATATATATATATATATATATATATATATATATATATATATATATATATATATATATATATATATATATATATATTTCTTTTTATATCTCTGGAACATATTTTAAGAATGAAAGGGTTAATTTACAGCATTGCTCTCCATCCCAGCTTCTGGAAAAAAAGCTAGTTGTCAAATTCAACCCAAATCTAACACACCTCGTTCAGCCAACACAGGACTTCTGAAGGCAGTAATTAGTTGGATCAGGTGAGATGATTAGGGCTGGATCCAAATTCTGTGCAGTCTGGAAGGTACAGTAGCTCTCCAGGAGAAAGACTGGAGAGCACTGATTTACTGTCTTCCATCCAATTCCTATTCAACCATTAAGGGAAGAGAGTGTGCTGTGTGTAAGAATGTGACCATACTCCAACCCCCCCCCCCCCCCCCCCCCTCTTCTAAAGGAGCTGAAAAAACCTCCATAAAGTAGAGAGGAAAAGCTGTGTATAAAAATGTATTAATAAAAATAGTGCTGTGATGTTTTTTAACTATCACGAACAAGTGTAATTTGGTGTGTATTATTTTGAATAACCATTGTAATACAGTAGTTCATATAATATTCACACATAACATTATGATGCTTTCTATAATGCGATAAGTCAATGGTCAAATTATCTCATTTCAAGGCAATCAATTATATTTTAGGAACAATTACTTAATTCAGCCTTAACCTAAAACGTTCACCCTATTTTAAGTAATCTAAATCTTTCTAAATCTAAGTCACCAGTCCAGTAATAGCAGATTTATTGGTTTATTATTATATTTATTACTATATATATTTATTATTTTATTTATTATTAGTGAAGACATGTCTTCTTCTATTTCTTCTTCTGATTGATAAAAAAAAACAAGATAAAGTTTTGATAAAGTGCTCCAAACAAATATTTGGATGAAGTGCAGCCAAAAAAAATGGTACAACTCTCACACTGTAGTAAAAAAAAGAAAAAAAAATATTTCTTTATTTAAAACATGATGTTTCATCCCATCAGATGTGAAGCATAGGCCTTGAAGCATGGAGCGAAACTCATGTTTTTCTTCTGATTTGCAAAATTTAGATCCACAGTTTGAATGATTTTATATATTTGAGATGATTTTAGCTTGTTCTTTAATGCAGCAGCTTCGGGTTTTAGTATGTAGAGCTCTAGAAAAAAAAAATAAGAGACCACTTCAGGTTCTGAATCAGTTTCTCTGATTTTGCTATTTATAGGTATATGTTTGAGTAAAATGAACATTGTTGTTTTATTCTATAAACTACAGACAACATTTCTCCCAAATTCCAAATAAAAATATTGTCATTTAAAGCATTTATCTGCAGAAAATGAGAAATGGCTGAAATAAAAAAACAAAATACAGATCTTTCAGACCTCAAATAAAGCATATTCCTAAAGTTTTAGAGTTCAGAAACCAATATTTGATAGAATAACCCTGTTTTTTAATCACAGTTATATGTATCTTTTTTCTCCTCCACCAGTCTTACACACTGCTTTTGGATAACTTTATACCACTCCTGGCGAAGAAATTCAAGCAGTTTAGCTTGGTTTGATGGCTTGTGATCATCCATCTTCCTCTTGATTATATTCCAGAGGTTTTCAATGTGGTAAAATGAAAGAAATCATGATATCTCCATGTTCGCAGTAGCTTTTGTATCAGCACTATTAGCAGCAACACATTTGCTTAGATAACAAGCGCAAGCAGTGCCAGTTCCTCTTTTAAAGGCTTTACATGTGACATACAGTAATTGTGTAAATGTATTATGTCATTTGATATAAATAAATAAACAAATAAATAAATAAATAAATAAATAAATAAATCCTGCAAAAACCTACCAGACCACTCTGTTTTAGGAGCTTATTGAATATATTAGAGCAGAGATGAGCACACTAATACCTCTTAGTGGAATATAGTATCCTCTCCTCATTAAAGCATATTATTGCTTTCAGTTTAAGAGAAAAAATCAAGGACTTCTGATTTAATGTAAAATTATGTAAAATAGAGTTTTGGAGCATTTCTATTAGTATTTGTTTTTATTTGCATTTGGAATTATTTTTACACTGTGTAAAGGGCAGCTATAGGGTTCACACTTGAAGAAAATGAATGAAATAAAAACAGACGCAATTAAAGATACATTTTTATTTAATATTGGTCAGCCAGAATATACTGTTTTTAATATACACATATTTTATGTGTCAATTTTATTTGGTAATATATTTTACAAGACATTTCCCAAAAGCCAATCTCCAAACTTCACATAAGGGTAAAACAAATTTAAATTAATTTCTATATCTTAGGGAATTGAAACCTTTTTGGCAGCCGATCCACTGCTGCAGAACATGGTGCCTATTGCTCAGAATTTTATATTAATTGTTACATGTAATACACCAGGAACATTGAAGTGCTCTGCTGGAAAGCCTCCAGTCCCTAACAGGCCGGCTTAATGAAACCCAGGAGGTCGGCAGTGTGTGGGAGCACGGCAGCTCATAACGCAAAAAAATCAGTCCCTAAAAAGACGAGTGCCAATTAATCAGTTATTCTGCCATGCATTTCCTGTGGATTTGGCAGCATGTTACATTTGTTATGATGATGATAATGATGATGATGAGGAATAGGAACAGTTGAGTAAATAAGATTTTTTTTGGCTTATTTTTTTATATATATATTTTGTTTTATTTCTAGCTTATAATGGAGGTAATGTATAAGCATAATTGTGTGCACTGGTGTATATGTTTGAGATTGAGATTGTATGGCTGTTATTTATATATATATATATATATATATATATATATATATATATATATATATATATATATAGCAGATATGCATCATGTACTGTACATCATGTTCATGCATGCTGATTGCATGGCTTATATTGCACAATTTGACACCTAGATTAAGAAGAACTAGTCACACAATCATTACAGCTAACTGGAATGTGGATGTGCGCAAGAGAGAATATGCTATTACAGCACTGCATTTATTTAATGACCACCTTATTGTCCCTCACACACAAATGATTAGGCGGTAATCTCTCCCTGGGCAGACAACGGCTGTCACGCTACCAGTCAGCGGGCGGAAGAAATGCACGAGCGGTGAAATGTTCATTTCACACACATAGTGGATTGCAGCCGTGTGAGTGTGTGCTGCTATTCCTGTTCTTAGGGATATCTGTATGTTTAATGTTTATCTGTGATGGAGAGTGGAGAGTGGCTCTCTAGAGGATAGAGCCAGAGAGAAAAAGGAAAAGAAAGAGAAAGAGAGAGAGAGGGAGAGAAAGAGGGGGATAGAGAGACTAAGGGGTCTCATTGCCTATGCATGGAGGCGTTGTAGGCAGATTAAAATAACATTGAGTAGATTGTGTAAATGAAGGGGAGAACTAAGGAAGGCCTCTAGAGTCCATTATAAATTTTAATAATACATCAAGGTAGTGTAACTGAATAACCGATCTCTTAGGGAAGAAACACGACATTTGGCTAATATTACAATATGAATTATAAAAACAAAAAGAGCTTTTAGTTAATCTTGTCTTTCTACTTTTATTCTTTAGGCCTCCTTCTTTTTTTCTCTTTCTCTCTCTCTCTCTCTTTCACTCCCCCACTCACTTTTCCTGAATCCAGAACAGCATGTAAACAAATAAAAGTGGGGGAAAAACAGTTTGGCATCTCGGTAGATTAATTAATGTGCCTCCGACTTGGCATCGCGAGGTGGAAATTATGTGCATAAATAATATCACTAATTAAAAAGATGCAGATTAACATGCAAATAATGTTAATGAGGATCTGCAATTCCAGAGTGTATTCGCATAACATCAACAATTTAATGTGTTGGAAGGCTTGTGTTTGCATTACATTAATAAAATTCAAAGGGCCCCCCGCATAAAAAATTCTGTCGGAGTCTCCGCTTCCACTCGTGAGTTGTAAATTCTGCGGGCAGTAACAGGCCTTTCCTTTGGCAGATGCAGGAGTTATTATCAGGGAAAGGCGAGGCTGAAGTGCTGCCATGTGCCAGGCTGACCAGCTGTTTGGGCCTGCATGGGCAGCCACAGCAACACTCGCACAATTAAGTGTATTAGCTGGCCTGCGCTGCCTGTTTTTGTTTTGTTAAGCTACTGGGCCTGAGGTTGAGTGTCCTTTTTCTGCATTGTTGTGTTTTTTTTTTTTTTTATGTACAGAGGTTGACAACAGTGAGAATACAGCAGGTTAGATCAGAGGTAGTGATTGAGGCCTAATGAAAAAAAAAATGCACTACAGAACGCCCACTATTTCTGCATGCTGTGTCTGTGTGTGCATGTATAGAGTGCATGTCTATACTGTATATGTATATGAGGAGAAAGAGTGTGTGTTTTGTGTGTGTGTGTGCTGATCTTTCTGTGTTGTGTATACGGAAGCGCGAGAGGGATATAAATAACAGCCCCTCGTGATCATAGGCTGTGTTAATTGTTTCATCATGTTGGTGGTGACAGGCTAACTCTGCGAGAAACAGCGCCGTCCCTCAAACAATTAGACAAATCCTGCACGTTCACTCAGACAGACAGAGAGAGAGAGAGAGAGAGAGAGAGAGAGGGCCACACTGATCTAATGTGTTTCGCAGGAGAGAGAGAGAGTAAATGGCAGGAGAGAGTGAGTGAGAGAGTGAGTGAGTGAGAGGGAGCGCTGCGCGTCCTGAGGGGGACTGTCTGTAGGATGTGGATCGTTAGCTGTAGAATAAACACAGACTCTTTTAGAAAAACAGCGCGTGTCCGTCAGCACCGAGCACCGACCGCGCGCGCTGGGAAGCGGATTTTACCTCATGTTCTCCGCGCGGCCGTCCAGCTCCTCCAGCACGAGCCCCGTCCAAACATCACTGTTACATATCCTGCCTGTAACACACAGAGCACTGCCACAATTTACCAATACCACCCAGCAGTATCAGTAATAATAATAATAACAATAATAATAATAATAATAATAACAAAATGTATTGTTATTATTATTATTATTATTATTATTATTGTTATTATTATTATTATTATTATTATTATTATTAGTAGTAGTAGTAGTAGTAGTAGTAGTAGTAGTAGTAGTGGTAGTAGTAGTAGTTGTAGCAGTAGTAGTATAAGGTAGTATCAGCAACACATTTAAACTTATATTTATAATTTATTGTTTGTGTTTACAGTATAAACATATACTTTACATTTTAGTGACGCTTTTATTTTTATTTAAAAGTGTAACTATTCTATTATTATTATTATTATTATTATTATTATTATTATTATTATTGTTATTGTTTTATTATTATTATTTTTTAATAGTATTAGTAGTAGGATTAAGAGGTGGAGGATAAGTACTATTGCAGTTATTGCTGATATTTTATATATTATTTTGTTGTTGTTGTTGTTGTTTTTGTGGTACTAGGATATTGCCTGGTATTGTATACTAGTAATAATACTACTATTACCACTACTACTACTACTACTAATCATTGTCATCCTTATGATGAATTACAATCAGAATCAACATAGGCAAGTTCTGATATTGTAAAGTTACTTTATTTGTTAGTGACACATATTATTGCTAATATTGTGATTCTTCTTCTTCTTCTTCTTCTTCTTCTTCTTCTTCTTCTTCTTCTTCTTCTTCTTCTTCTTCTTTATATTTGTTCTTCTTCCTAATATTATTATAGTAGAAGCAGTATTAGTAGTAGTAGTAGTAGTAGTAGTAGTAGCAGTAGTATTAGTAGTAGTATTAGTAGTAAATAAATAAAAAAAAACATTAATTTAAACATGCAACTTTTTTTCTTTTATTAATATTATTATGACTAAGATTATTATTGTTGATGTTCTAGTTATTATTGATAAAACAGTAATAGCAGTAGTATTAGTAGTAAGAGGATGAGGATGTTGTTATAGTATAATTGGGTATTGCCTTTTCTTGTAAACTAGTAACAATACACCTACTAGTACTACTAATTAGGATCATTATCATAATTATCATCATCATCATCATCAGCATCATCATCAGTTGAAATAAACATCACACAGGTAATTTATAATCTTTTTTATTGTGTGTTTCCTTTATAAATAAGCACTTTATTTTTTTGTGACATTATTATTATTATTATTATTATTATTATTATTATTATTATTATTATTATTATTATTATTATTATTATTATTATTATTATTAACTGAGTCTTTCCGAGGAGGTCCTGTGGTAATCCTGGAGGAATAAGCATGTGCTGAATCAGATGCAGTGTTATTATCTCTCTCTGGCGTGGAAAGCCCTGCAGCCTAACGCAGGCATTAAACACGGATCTGAGATAAACACATTTATTGGTGAGCCTCAGGTATCCTGTGGCACAGATCAGCCAGCAGCTGTCCACACATCTATCATGGAGCATTTGCCAACTGCTCGCTTCACAGAGAAATCTGCGTTGTTTTGTTTAGAGCGCAAAATATAGGCTACATATTAATATGGCAGATAAGGCTTGACTTAGAAAATATGCCATTCAGTGGACAAGACAGGGCCAAGTGCTGTGTGTGTGTGTGTGTGTGTGTGTGTATGTGTGTGTGTGAAGCCTGTTAAAATATTCAGACACGGTTAATGCAACTGATAGCTTCTTGGGACATACGGTTTGTATTATGCTTGGCTTTGAGTGTGCAACAGTGTGATATTGGGAAAAGGAGAGCCAGTCACAGGACAAAAAAAAAAAAAAAGAAACACAATGAACTCTTCAGCTGGGCACTGGAGCAGCTGGTCAATAACTTAGACAAGGGCTTGTAATACGCTCGCTCTGGGCTGCATAGAATCCACAGACAACACATAAAATTATGACAGGAAGATGATGGATTAGGGTCATAAGTCTCGGTTCAGCCCTACAAACAAAACATCACGGTGCTGTGTTAGCCACAACGCGTTTAATAGACGAAAATTAACAGATGTTGATTACTTTCCCCCGGCTCTGACAGCCATTAAAAAAAAGAAATGGAGTATTTGATTCTATTTCCTGGTCAGTGTGTAAAACCAGATCTCCCCTCTGACCCTGTTCAGCTGTGTTAGGTGTATTAGGTGTATTTTACAAACAGGATCACCCCATAGCCAGAAATCTTACCCTACACACTAAGAAAAATAAGTACAGGTTTGTATATAAAAGAGTACAAAGCTTGTCGCTGGTGCTGTACCTTATATTACCTTATATTGAGGTCAAAAAAGGAACCTTTTAGTAAAAGTCCTTTTTTGTACCCATGTTTTTTGTGCCAGTAAAGATTATAAAGTGTCAAGAACTTGATGATCCATAATTGTCTGGCTTTCAAATAAAAAATGTGCAATTAAAATATATATTGTTTATTAGCACAGTGATACAGAATAGAATACTGAATACTTTTGGCTGGTTAAATGGTAAAAAAACTGTGCTTTTTGCTGTTAGGATATTATACATTTGAGGGTACAATTATGAAGAGTGTACCTTTAAGTTTTTTTTAGAGTGTAAATATAATAAGATTTACTCAGATGCTGTGGCTGTAGTTATTTAACTAGTTTACTGAAAACTCTTGGCTTGTGAAATATACTTCCTAGTTTTCCAAAGAACCAAAGAAATAAGGTTGTTGGTATGTTTTTAAATGGAGGACGATTAGCTAATGTTAGCTAGCGATAGCTAACTTTTCTGAGGAGAATAAGAAGAATAAGCACCTACAGTATTTTTTTCCCCAGCAAGTGCACAAAACGTTAAACTAAATAGCTACTTTTCCATGTAAAACTTGATTTTTTATTCTTTTTGAGGAATCTGAGGTGCCAATTATGGCCAGTTTGCCATTTTTGTTACCCAGCTGACACAGTTTAGCTTTAGCTAGACGCTAGTTAACTAGCTATATGTATTTAAGGCACAATAACCATTAAAAAAACACTTTTTCCAACAGAATTGAAGCACCCTAAAGGAGGCTGAAGCAAATGTTCAGGAACCTGTGGGCTCTTTGTTAATGGAGAAAAATTCCATCCCGCCATCATCGGTGGTGGATCTGTGGCCCACAGGTAATCACTGCTTTATTTTTCTTACCGAGGCAGCAGTGATGTGCAGTTTAGAATAAATACAGGGCAGTACTTCTGCATCCTCTGCACCTTAAAGACCTGGAACTTATCCCAAAAGAAAACGACAAACCAAATCAAATTGTGAAAATGATTCACTATATAACTTACATAGCATGATAAAAATAAACATAAAGAAATAAACATAATTAGAGGAATTAAAAGGAATGCAAAGGCACCATTCTCTTCATGTATAATCTTTCATGTTTATAAAAGAGAAGATGTGATCCTTTTTTATATCTGGAAACAATAAATCAACCACTAATTTACAGTAATTGTAAAAAGGCTCTTATGACCAGCAGGTGGCCCACAAATTTGCTTGGCACCAAGTGATAATAAACAGTGTCACTTGTTACAATCACTGTCTCACTACCCAGAAAACCTGATCCTATCTCTGACCCTGTGTAGTTTCAACAGGTCAATGTTGAAGGATCTCAGTAACAAGGAGATGCAAAATCGTTTAAACATGACACATGAATGATGATGTGAAAGAACACGTTATGCAGCTCTTTTATGTCACAAAGTATAAAGCACAGACCTTCAGTATCAATAATCCATTTTCAGCATTTAACCTTTGAAGAAGGCCTCATCACTTATTGATGACAGGCTGAAAACACTGGTGTGTTTGTGTGTGTGTGTGTGTTTGTGTGTGTGCCATCCCAGCTCAGAATTTCACTCTGGTGCTTGGTATGAACAGTAGTGATGCAGACTGGTGGAGAGCAACAAGTGACCTCCTGTTTCACATAAAATAAAAAAAACAAGCTAGTCTTCATGTGAATTCAGAGAAAAATCAATTACACCCACCACCACCAACCGCGCCGTCGAGGTCCAAGTGATACAGAATTAATCGCACTCAAAAAAAAAAATGGCCGGATCATTTCCGAAAACTCCGGGCGGCAGAAATTAAATCGCAATTATCATAAAATCCATCATGATGATGCGCATTGTGCCGCGGTGTTTGGATAGGTAATGGTTTTCTAATGTGGCAATTTGCATAAGTAGCCCTGAGATGGGTTATCGTTCCTCGATCCGTACAATTACGATTCCGGCTCCATACATCAGAGCCCAGGAGCTGTGTAAAAACCACAGCGCTAATTAATATGCCACTTACTGACTGCAGCTAGTTACGGCGGGTCCTGCCGCTGACCCCGGCAGAAGATGAGCCGTCTCAGAAGTGCCTGTGTGTAACTACAAACATAATGATGTGCCAGGAGGGAATCATTAAAAATAATTTACACAAGCCTTCATTTACAAGATCTTTTGATAGCGCACTTTCCCCCGCCGGTGTTTAGATCGGCGGTGCGGCCCCCACCATTTTGGCAGAGTGGGTTGTTGAGGGAGGGGGTGGCCAGGAAAAGGGAAAGGCAGAAAGAGAGAGAGAGAAAGCCAGAGAAAGGGGGATACCTAAGTGGTTAATTAAGAGCTGTTGGGGCACCTCCTGAAAAATCCCTCTGATGTCTTCCTGTGTCAAGTGTCTCTCTCAGGGAAGAGCCACATGAGGTGGCTGCCGCGACTGGGCTAATTACCGGGAAGCGGAGCGACGGCAGCTGAGGACGAGGGTCCTAAATGAGCCCCTACGCAGCCCGAGCCTGGGCCTAGGAAATATTCTGGGCAATCAAACGCCCACCCCCCCCCTCCCCAACCGCCCTCCTGTTCTAGCTGCTGAGGGCTGGGAGCAGGAGGGAGGTGACGGGGGCGTGCTCGTTCTTGAGTTGTTTTGGAAGGGTTAACTACTCGTGGCAGGGAAACATATAATTTTCTGACAAAAATGAAGTAGGGCGGTTGGAGGGGGGTGGTCGGGTCAGAAGAGGATGGATTTGTCTACAACAATAGATAACACTATGAGGTAATTCCTGTAGAAAAAATTAAAAACACACACACACACACACACATACTCATATTGATTCATTCATTTACTCATTTACACATTTACACATACTGTAGCTAATACTGTAGTAATTCTAATCATTTTCTGCATAGGAAAACATTGGCTTGTATTAAAAATGAGAAACAATTGATTGAGTGAAGGCAACACAATGCATGCAGCGCACTCCATCTATCCAGTCATATGATCCAAGGCATTTTTTTTTTAAAATCCCATTCTATCCTTTCAGTTTTTTTATTTGTTATTCTGAATAGTCATTTTAAAAAATGGACTGAATTGATGCAGCAGAAATCAGTTTAATGCCGCCAAACCACACCAATCCCCCCAAATGTAAAACACCCTCATCGGCCGATATCACAAAGAGCCAGGAGAGAAGTGTACCAAATATGTCCTCTTTAATCTGCCCAATTCCCCACTGCTGTGTCGAAATTCGACTGGAGCGCGGCCGCTGCCAAGGAGCCGGGGGCCCCGAACAATGGCCGATCCAGGCGGGCCGCAGCGGGCTCCACGGCGGTCCGTGGCAGCCGAGCAGGCTGCGGGCTTGGCTGGCTCGCCTAGGCCCCCGGCAGACCCTCGGCTAGGCGTTAGCCCAGAGAGGACGCTAACGGGCGGGTGAGGGAGAGACACAATGGAGGCTCGCCGAGCCAAAAGTGCCTTCAGCAAAGCGGCTTTGCGCCCAGGCCTGCTCCAGCCACATCAGCAGAGACACAAGGCTGGCAGAACAATCATCTTAACAATATGGCTGATCCGCTGACCTGCCGTTGCCATGGCTTTATCTCTCCAACTATTGGGCTTGCGGAGGGTTTTAGCGGCCGAGCGGGCGGGGAGAGGGGTGGGGAGGGGTCCGGAGCCCAGGCGGCCACAGCTCTGTAACGGAATGCAATTCCACAGAGGACGGATGGGGGGGGGGGAATTAGAGAGAGGGGACGGCACCTACTGTTAGTGGTGGGCTGAGGAGAGTGACAGCCTCCCAAACACACATACGTGCACACGCTGAGAGGAAGAAAAAAAGAGAGGGTGGGAGGGAGGGAAGGAGAAAGGAAAGGATGGAGTGAAAGGAAGAGAGAGAGAGAGAGAGGCAGTGCTACTGTTGCGGAGGTGTTACTGTGAGTCCAGTGTCACTTTTGGTGCAGGGGTCAGCCCCGCGACAAGCACATCACTGACTATGGCTTTCATCTTCCTCCGCTCCCTCACTCGCCACGGGTCCTGCTGCCACGGCCAATGAGCCGCCAGCGTTGAGGGCCCTGTCACTGCCCGGCCGAGCAGCTGTGCGCTTTTACTGGAGGGAGAGGGACAAAATTTGTGGGCCAGTTCATTGGCTGCTTTGTTTGGGTTTTTTTTTTTACAAAAAAAAGAAGAAAAAAGAGAAAAAAAAAAAAACTAAACATATACTTTTAAACATATACATCTATAGAAAACATTACATATTGTATTTAATTATCTGATTAAACCATATGTATATTATATGTTTGTAGAATTTGTATAATTATATTTTGTACACTCTGATGTGTAAAATCTCATGGGATAGCAGATTCTAAATCGATCTTGAGGTCTTACCTCAGGGGATGGCCTGAAAATAATCACACGTGTGTACAAGTTGTGAGGTGTTATCTTGTAAGTGGGATTGAACACTGTCAGGCATGCTCATTGCAAGCTAACATGAATTATCTGAGTTTGAATGAGGTCTGAAAGTGAGTGCCAGATGAATCAGGCATTCCATTTCTGTGTGTGTATTTAACGTGTACTGAAAATACAAAATATATATATAGAAGGCATTACCACCCACAGTGGACAGTACAGTGAGTTGTAATGATCGTGATTCACATTCAAGGGAGTAGGAGACCCTACATGCATATCCCACAGGTCAGTAAAGCTTTCTTTACCTTAGACATGGTAATGATACATATAATATGTTGCTTTACCTGATTTTAAAGTATTGACTGTGTCTGATATTACATTAGAATAAGTCATACTGTGTTCTAAACCACATCAGTTTGCCTGTGTAAAAAAAAAAATCTTACTCAGACAACATACATGGTCATGTGCTTATGGAAATGAGATTGGTGGCAGACTGGTGGCCAGCTTATATTACCACCATAAATCTAGCATTTTATGTTCTAGCTCAAGGAGCATGTGTCAAATATTAAATACATCTTGAATGATCGGTTGTTTCTGAAGTAGGTAATAATTCAAGTTCATCTGATTTTCCTTCAGACCTTTTCTTTAAATAAAGTGTGGTGCTGGAGGAATTGAACAAATTCGATAAAAAGAACGCTATACAAAAAAAACGTGCACTGAACTACTATAAAAACTAATTTTAAATGTTTTACTTTAAGTTTTCAGTGCAGCAAGTTAGTTAATATACTGGGAAATTGAATTCTGGATTTACTATCAGAATTGTAAAAATTGTACTTTTAATTTTTAATGCAGTAAGTTAGTTAAGACACTGGGAAGAAAAATTCTAAATTTACTTTCAGAATTTTAAATATTTTACTTTTAATATTTTTTTGTAGTATTCCATTATCTTAACTAACTTGCTTTAAAAAAATAAATAAAATAAGTAAAACATTCAAAATTCTGTCTGTATACTCAGTACTTTGCATAAAATATATGATTATGAACAATATTTACAAACCACAAAACACAGCTTTATCTGCTTCAATTGCTTTCAGAATTGTAAAAGTTTTACTTATTTTTTAATGCAGCAGGTTAGTTAAATTACTAGGAAGTAAAATTCTGAATTTACTTTCAGAATTTTAAACATTTTACTTAAACTTTTTAATGCAGCAAGTTAGTTAAGATCCTGGGAAGTAAAATTTATTTTACATATTTTTTTTAGTATTTCAGTATATTAACTAACTTGCTGAATTGAAAAAAAAAAATAAGTAAAAAAATAAAATTCTGTCTATATACTCAATATTTTGCATACAATTTATGAATATGCACAACAATTAAAAAACACAGAAACATAGCTTAATCTGTGCAAACAAACAAAAATATATATGTAATATGCAGTATATATTTTAATTTACACGTAACTTATCATTTAACCAATAATGTGATTATTACCTGATATATTGAGATGTATTTTTCTGTGTATTTTGTGGTGTTTGAGTGATGAGTGTGACCTCTTGACCTCTTGAGTGTATCATGGGTGAACGCAGTATGTAGTGTGTAATACGTGAAGATTTCATTGACGCTGTGAAGAGCCATGTGAGAAGGGGAGACAGTCTCACTCTCTGTCTGTCTCTCTCTCTCTCTCTCTCTCTCTCTCTCGTCTCTCTCACACACACACACACTTATGCACACAAACACATTCATACACACACAATGCACTCGTTGTTTGGCAGAGTAAACTCTCCGTCATTTCTACAAAGAGGCAGTGGCAAATGCATTTCAGCTTTCTGGAGATCACCAGCAGACAGCTTTCTCACATTACTGCGTGTCACTTTGCTTCTTTTTGATCTATCATGATTTCCCAATTATGTAAACTAAATCGTTCTGAGCCTCGTGTCGGAAATGATGTCCATTTTTCAGTCACTCAGGGGGCTGGATTTTTTGTATTGACAGTCTCTGGGACTAGTTCTAGAGAAGACAGCATTGTCCCAGTTAGCAGAAAAACAGGTAAACCTCTTTATATTAAATTACAGTATTTTACCTCATTTAACCCTTAGAACCCTACAGACGGATTTTCCATCCAAAATCGCACCTTGTGTTCTCAGCTAAATTACTCAGGAATCCCTTCACACATCAACATAATCCATATATGGTTAGAAAAGGCAGAACTTACTCTTTCTAAAAACAATGATGACATCCCAGTGTGGTAAAGCATCTATAAGAAACCCATTGAGAAAACACCTTAAAAAGCGAGATCTCCTTCCCCAACCAATATTATTTACCTTTAGTGCTTCATATAAACATATTTATATGATGTTTCAAACCAAATAATATCAGTAAAAAAGACTCAAAAGTGTCTACAGAACAAAAAGTGTGAAACTACCTGCTTTACTCAAACTAAAGCTAGGTATGCTGCACACTACTTTATATAGGTTTTATTTATTTAGACTAATTTTGACATTTTTGTATACAGTTTTCTTTGTGTGTCCTGATTAAAATACTGAAAGGTATAGGCTGCTCTGAGTGTCAGGTAGTTTTTAATAATCTACATGTATCCTAGAGGTGTGATTATCAAGAAAAATAAATCCGCCTGATGCTCTCCATGTATTTTGTCAAAGTAATAATTAATAAGCCATGTAATGTCAATGTAATCGTCAATACTCTTATGCTTTCAACTCATATACACTCTAGTCTGGGCATTTTTGATAATATATCTAAGGTGTGAATATATTTAAAGTCTATACATTCAAAAATAAGTAAAAAAAAAAAAAAAACAGGCGCTTGGTGAAATTTTGACCAAAACATGGCCATTTCCAGGAAAATATAACAATTTTGCTTCCTTTTACATTTTAAATTATTACATTTTTGATCAGCCATATGTCCTCTGGAGTAAAAGAGCTCATAACATTTGTCTGTCTGATATAATTACTGTGTTATAAGACCTGAAAGATCTGAACTAACAAAAACTGAGAAAAAACTCACCAAAACAGCCTAGGGTTCAAAGGGTTAAACAGTATACATTGTACAGTATAATGAAGCCTGACAGGTTAGCTGAAGAGCATTCTGTAATATTTCCAACCTTTTCTCTCATAATAGCTGAAGTCAGAGTGTAAGCTTCTTCTAAATCCCCAAGTAGTGAGCCTAAACCTGCTAATTTGGCATTTGCATTCTACTCAGGTTTTATTAATGAGAGGAAAATAAAGGATTTCACTTTTTAATACCACATTTCTATGCCTGCCACGCTCGGCGAATTGTAGAGAATAAACAGTGGTATCAATGCTTGGCCAGAAAGTAACGCCACAGCGGCTGCCATGAAATTTGTTTATCTAGCCGCAGAATGCTATTCAGCTGGGGATACAGCACAATGATGCTAGAACTGTGGGGTTCGCAATTAAGTCCGTCTTCAGATGCTTCCCGAGCAATTCATTAACTCCACTCATTCCTGCCTAATGTGTTAAAAAACACTGCGTAATTACACAGCAACTTAACACATTAAAGACCTTAAACTTTTCTTTTTTTTCCCTTTCCAGCATGCCGGAGAACTTTGTTGCCCATTACGGTACAATTACGCTTTCTCATTAGCCACTCGCCGATGTGAAATCTTCATTTGCTGCACTGTAGAGAGTCATTAGGAACAATGCTTTTTAAACACGTGCGTTTCTGGGCTGCTAGCAAGTGTGGTTGTGAGATAGGAGGTTTGTGTTTGTTCTGGTTCTTCATGCAGGCTGAAGGGCCTTGCAGCTTCTCAGAACTATTCTGAACCAACTAGTGAATGAACTCAACTTTTGTGTTGGGTTTGTGTTGGAGAGCAGTTCATTGTAGCTTACAAAAAAAAGAAAAAAAAAAAAAAACAGACCAATGAGATTTTTTTCACATTTGTTGAAGTAAAATGGGATTGGCTAAGAGTGAAGGCTTGTACTAGTTAGCCTCCACTAAATTTTACATCCACTGTCTAGACAGGATCCACCTATTAGATAGGGTGGGGTTTTTACTCCCGTCACTACAGTCGTTAAAAGTTGAGCCAAGAACAGATCTGTGGTCGGAAACGTATTATAATAACAATATTATTATAAAAAAATTGTAAATTTGAAAGTAACACCTGACTTGTGACAAATTGTATCATTCACGAATACAGCTCTGGAAAAAATAAGAGACCACTTCAGTTTCTAATATTGCTATATTTGCTATTTATAGGTAAATATTTGAGTTAAATTTGAGAACATTGTTGTTTTATTCTATAAACAATTGACAACATTTCTCTCAAATTCCAAATAAAATATTGTTATTTAGAGCATTTACTTACAAAAACTGAGAAATGGCTGAAATAACAACAAAAAAAAAGATGCAGAACTTTCAGACCTTCCAAAATAAGTTTATATTCATTTAATAAAGTTCAGAAATCAATATTTGCTGAAATAACCCTGGTTTTTAATTACAGTTTTCATGCATCTCTGCATGTTCTCCTCCACCAGTCTTACACACTGCTTTTGGGTAACTTTATGCCACTCCTGGTGCAAAAACTTCAAGCAGTTCAGCTTGGTTTGATGGCTTGTGATCATCCATCTTCCTCTAGATTATATTCCAGAGACTTTAAATTAGGTAAAATCAAAGAAACTCATCATTTTTAAGTGATCTTTCATTTATTTCCAGAGCTGCATATCATTAAAAAAGTCAATATTTTGATAAAAACGACAGTGTGTAATAAAATAAGTATGTTTTTTTTTATATATACTTTGCTATTTATTGTACTACTTGTGTTTTTAATTTTACAATCATTTAGGTCAGCAGTTTATATGCGTGCACTAAATATTCAGCACTGTGGTTTTTGGTAGATTTTCTTTTTTTTTTTGCATTACATGTTTTCATGTTACATTATTTAGTTTGTGATATTATTATTGTTTATAAAAAATAGTCATGGCATTTTTTTTAAATAGACAAAAGTTTATAGATTATTTAGTTTTTTTACTGAAAGTTTGAAACTATTATATTAGAATTAAATAAATTAAATAAAACTTTTTTTTTTAAATAGTTCAATAATTCAGTGTTTTGTCATAGTGTTTTGTAATTGAACTATTGCGACATTATTTGAGGACCATATCTTTCACCACTCAATATCTGTGAAGATCCACTTTCAGTTCCATACAGAGTCCTGATTGTAACAGAAATGTTTGAGTGAAGAACCTTTAATTTGGTTAAAAATCACAAGAAACATTGTATGCATCTTTATTATTATTATTTTATTATTATTTCTTTATACAAAAACTTGCCATGAAACTTTCAGTTTCATAAAGAACCATGTGTATCTTTTAAATAGATACATTATTTCTTTAGACCTTTAAATTGTGTTTTTACATCCACACATCTCTACTCTTAATGGATATCCATTGTATAGCCATTGTTTATGGTCCAGTTTAACATGATCCAGCCCATCCACAGTGCGTAGTGTTACATTAATCTCACAATACAACGTCTATATAGGTTAGAATTTGACACATGCAAAGAAAAACACGGCTTGATCTCAGGGGTCTACAGCAGATTAGACATTTGCTGTAAGTCTGAGGAGCTCACACATGTTCATAAATCATGGCAAATGGTTGCATTTCAAGAACAGGAGATTGGAAGAATCTGCACCACATCATTTATGGGAAGTATGAAAGCAGCAAGGGAAGTTCCTCGACTCACAGAGTAGATTTTAAACCACTGTGGATCAGTTTAGCTCACGATATTCCCTTTGGTTTGTAAGGGAACTGATATTTGAAAGCTTATATGTTCAGAGGCAGCCCAAAATGATTAATTGTTCAGGAATTGCACTTTAAAGATTTTTTAAAAAAATGCACACTCTGGCAACGGCCGTCCCCGAGGAAGGCAGTAAACTAACACCACGCAGGGAGAGATTAAAAAAGCACATTCCACAAAATATACTAAATTAAATATCACGGGGGTGTGTGCGATGCTCAGCAGCTCCTTTGCTTTAAACCACTGTGGATCTGTAGAATCACGGCTCTATTATGTTTAATGCATTAAGTAATTTCCAAATCGGCGTACTCGCTGAATCATTGGAGCGCAGTCTGTGTCAAGATGTTTTATCATATATGTACGACTTCACATACCTGCCTACAAAGCATAGTCCCCAGTGTTGAATTACAGAGCTAAATATTCCCCTGCAGAGTTACACTACACTTCATTAAACTCTATATGAGTTCACAACACTAAAGGGTTTACCCAACATCGTGTGCATAAGGCTGTACCATTAATCAGCCCTGACTCTAACTAACCAACTGAATGTTTTTAGGAGAAACATAAGGAGTTTTATTGTGATTGCCTTTTAAAAATGAGCGCTCTAAAAAGTGATTTTGTGTTTTAGTCAGAAGAACTAATATTATCAAGTTGAGTAAACTTACCGGCCAGTACAACTCAATAAAATGAAAACTTAAACATGCTTGTTGAGCCAATTTCAAAAATATGATTTCAAACCACTTTTAGTATGCTACACGTGTCAATGCTCTTTCTACAGTGTTTGGTTCATACAGCTTTCCCATAGGCTCCTGGCACCATATATATTTGCATATCAGGTGTGGCCTCTCCCTTACTTAACATCTTGGTGTTTTCTGTTGCTAAAAGCTACCTCATCCTCGACATGCAGTAATATTATAATAATGTGTTGATTGCCAGGCGTCAGTGTTGTAGGCTATAAGAGCAAGTTACCTTTATTCTGTGTTTCTAGTTGTCACAGTATGTTGACTTGAAGCTACAGTGTTTATTATTGTGCTACTGCGGTATTATGTATTATTTATTGGCAGTTCTTTTAAATATGCTAAATAGAGAGAATACAAAAATATGTATATATATATATATATATATATATATATATATATATATATATATATATATATATATATATAAACTATAAACCCACATTACTTTTAGTTAATTAAACTATAAACACGTTGAGTTAATTAAACTATTGTTGTGCGAACAAAACTCAGGTAAGTTGAATAAACTAAACTGATTCAAGTTACCATCTAGCTTTGACTTTGAGTCAAATCAAAATGATAACTTGACTTATTATATATATAACTTGAAATTTTATATATGTACAACTTAACTGAATTAAAGCTAAATGCTAACATCACTGAGTTAAGTTACATAAACCTAAAAATGTATATATTTACGATTTACACGCTAAATTAAGTCAAAATGACAACTTGACTAAGTTAAAATGAGCCAATATATTTTTCTTTTTTTAGTGTGGTCAATTGAATCACTGTCAGTATATCAGTACAACGTAACAAAAAACTTACTACAGGCACTAGGGCAACATGCACAGGTATGCATAGCTAATACAGAAAAACAACTAGTAAAAATAAAGTGATATGTGAACGCAAGGGTAAATACAAGTGTAGACATTAGAAGTGTAAACCAGTGTCTTTTACAGTTATTATGTTTAGATACACCCCTGTTCCTTACACACTCACACACACACAGGGACTCTCTGCAGCATCTAAACTCAACGTTTACATCAACAATAAAAACAATACAAAATAAAAAAACCAGCATTGCTGTTCCCGTAAATGACCTGCTGAGAAGCTCTGTTTAAATAGCAATCTGCCAAAGTCAGAGTGCATCTGGCTCTTAGTTAGTTACAAACAGCATGGAGAGATTTTTTTTTCTTTCTTTAAAATAGTTCATCACCTTATATGAATTTACAGGAAGGTTTGCCCATCAGTCATTATATGACAACACTTTTGTGGAGTATAGTGTAAGTTTAAGGACAGTATTTTATTGTGTAAACACTGTATGTTAAGCAGTAAATATGAAACTATAGAAATGATGGTACCTTGTGTCAATCCTACTTTTCCACCTTATCTTTTTTTGGCCATTTTCTATTCAGTATTTATCAATGTGCATTAAAAAAAAAAAAAAAAAAAACTGCTACAGTAAACCAATGCAGATGGGTGGTTCAGATAATAAATATTAGGATTTTCATAAGTACTATGAAAAAATGGAGTGAATGAAGTACAACACACCCAGTAAAGTAAAGTTACAGCTCTAGAAAAAATAAATAAGAGACCACTTCAGTTTCTGAATCAGTTTCTCTGATTTTGCTATTTATAGGGTAAAGCTACTCTATAAATGTGAGTAAAATTAACATTGATGTTTTATTCTATAAGCTACGGACAACATTTCTCCCAAATTCCAAATAAAAATATTGTCATTTAGAGCATTTATTAACAGAAAATGAGAAATGCTGAAATAACAAAAAAGATGCAGAGCTTTCAGACCTCAAATAATTAGTAAAGAGTTCAGAAATCAATATTTGGTGGAATAACCCTGGTTTTTAATAACAGTTTTCATGCATCTTGGCATGTTCTCCTCCACCAGTCTTACACACTGCTGGTGCAAAAAATCAAGCAGTTCAGTTTGGTTTGATGGTTTGGGATCATCCATCTTCCTCTTGATTATATTCCAGAGATTTTTTTAATTTGGTCAAATCAAAGAAACTTATAATTTCTATTACTTTTTTTTTCGGTATATGTATAAAAATAGCATAAGCAAAAAGGCAGCTTTCTGTGATAGTGGTGAAAGTGATTATTAAAATCGCAAAATCAATGCCATAATAACAGCATCTTGAAAATGTGAAAACAGCAACAACAGCGTAGGACAAGGCCCCACTTTCCTTGATGTGGGATATATTTTTGATGCTGATGCCTAGCCAAGCGTAAGCCGCCTTCAACATCTAAAAACGCCTCTTTCGCCACCATTGTGAGCGCGCCAACTGGCTTGCGTGCGGGAATATCTGAGGAAATCTCAAAGCCAGCCTAATTAAACATCTTTTGACGTGTTAAATTGCGCCGCTGGACCGTTTGGATCTGTGGACGCCCTGCTGCAGCCCCGCCGCGTCCAGGGTGCTTTACCCCGAGAGGGTGGGGCTCTCTTCGGCTTCGGCTTTTGTTTTTGTGGGTTTTTTTTTTATTTTTTTTTTACTCCCTCTTTTCCTCTCCATCTCTGATTCGCCTCCATCTGATGTGCTTCCTGGGTCAGAGAGGGGCGAGAAGAATTATACGCATATAAACACGCTTTTTTATGAAGTGCCGTTTTGAAAGCACACTAATAAAAATAATAAAAGATAACGTCCCGGGCAGATGCATTCCGGCGATCAGAGGCGTCCAGGGGGTGCGGGGCCCTATCGTCGCCGGTTGACAAAACAGTCATCTTATTTACACGCTCCACAATAAACCCGGCGCAAATGTCGAAAAGAGGAATAAGGGAGGGGGGATAATTAGCATATTAATCTTTTTTATGCCGTCATCTTTCAGGTCCGGGAGAGCACGGTGTAATTTAAATCTAAATGCTTTCCTGGCATTAGAATTCATTTTAGATGGGTCAATTGTTCCCTAATAAAGGGATAGAAGGTGTACTTCATGCAGGAGATTTATGTTCGCCATTTGTTCATATTCATGTGCCGCTGAATACCCCTCAATTCAAATGGTGATGGCAGGCCATATCAGCTTCCTCGCAGCACCACACATCACTAACCACCAGCAATGAATTTCATTTGTAGGACAAAAAAAAGAGAAAGAGAGAGAGAGAGAGAGAGAATGCAGTGAAATTAACTCCAACCGTTTATTGATTTTTTTTTTTCCTCCCTCTTTTTTTCCTGCCTCGGCCCAGGCCTGTATAACAGCTCTATTGCCCCCATAATGATTAGTGACAAAAGTTTAATTAAGCAATTATGAAGGCAATAATAGAGTTGTCTGGTTTGCTTAGCTTTAGACTGTTTAAGACTTATCTCCGGCCCGCACGTCACAGCAGCCGGGATGTGCTGGAGCAGATTAATGCTCAGAGAACACACGCGGCCACTTCAATACGGCGGCGGCGGCGCTCGTCGCCTCAGTGAAGTTGAGAACACAAGCCCGCCTTTATCAAATTACAACTCCGCTTTTCATGAATATGTAGTAAAAAGGACGGGGGGAGGGGTGGAGGGAAAAAATCCAGTTATGGCTTTAAGGTGTAATTATAAAGACGTACAACGCAAGCAGAGCCCGCGCTTCTTTTTGGAGTAATCTCGGCAAATGAGAAAACGGCCGTGATAATAGCGGGAAGAATAAAGGCGGACGATGTTCTAAGAGGCTTTGGCGTTTTGCTGGGTGGTTTGATTTCACCTCCTTCTTTTGTTTGTTCCTTCGTTTTTTTTTTTTTTGTCCCTTTCTTCGTTTTATTAGATTATCGGCCCCCACGCCGCACACGCGATCGCGCGCACATGCGCATACAGGCACGGTTCTCAAAGATACATATGAGCCTCTCATCCAGAACTTTAAAACCAAGTTCTTCAAGGAGCTGGTGGGGTTCTCTAATGCGGCAAGCACAAAGGAACCGGCATCTTAATGTTCAAAGGCTATCATTGTTTCAAAGCCGTCGTTTAGCATCCGTTTGCTGGCTTCCTCTGTTCCTGTCTTCTTCTTCTTCTTCTTCTTCTTCTTCTTCTTCTTCTTCTTCAGCTGGCAGAAGGGGCGAGAATATCCATGTCATACATGAAAAAATAAAGTTTAAATAAAGTCTTTTACCAGATGTTCCAATTATCTGAGAGTAAGTTTTTATTTATTTTTTTATAATTAATATATATTTTGAATTTGGGCAGATCAGTGTGTGAGCTTCATGCAGAATCAACTTGACAGACTAAGAGAGAGTACACTTACACTTATACACTTAGTGTCCCATCACTTTTGTCATCTCACATAGAAGCCAAATAATGCTTGCTGCCTTCCCTAACTAAATGAAACTGCAATGTCTGTTTGCAGACAGGCAATTCTAGCCAGATACCGCTGGTCACGATCATTGCCAAACACTGTCCTGTCCACTGTGGGTGGTAATGCCTTCATCCGCCTGCATCCACCTGGCACCCAATATCAGACATTATTCAAACTCTAATGGTTTAAGTCACCTTGCCATGAACACACTGAGCAGTATTCAGCCTCAAGATTCAACTCACAAGATAGCACCTCACAACTTATACAAGAGTAGGCATTCACAAGCCTTCCCCTGAGGAAGCACCTTATTATCAATTTATAGTTCATACTGCTATCCCATGCCATGTGGCATGTCATTGTATGCACTCGTTCTTACTATAAAAAAAATACACATTCACACCATAGGTGCTCACTTCATAGATGCACTATATATTTACACTATATATGTACAGTTACAGACTGCAGCCCACTGGTTGTCCTGCACAGTTCATCAGCTGCCCTCTACCTCATGGGAGTTCCATAGGTTCCCTCTGGGGTGCGGCTCTGCTGAGACTAGTGTTTTCCCTCTGAATTCAACTCGTAAAGGACTTGCTAATTAGCTAATGAGTTGAATCAGGTGTGTTAAATGAGCCAGAATGCAGAAAGTCTGCAGTGCTGTAGCCAAGCAAGACTGGAGGCTACCACATCTGCCCTACAGCACACGCTATTGGTTTATTTCTTACTACAGGACCTTGCATGATTAGATATTATTTAGGGCACAATTGTCAGCATTAGGTAGTAGTAAATAGTAATGCAGTGAAACACTATTAACATTATTTCTGGAAAAAAAAATGGAATTTTGAATTTATTTCACCATTTATTTTCACCACTGCATGAATTAAGTTGCCTATTTTTTTTTTATTTTTTTTTTTTTATTGATTTTCAAAGAAAAAAAAATGAAAACTACTATTTATAGGTATTTCTTTAACAAAAAAAAGCAAAAAATATTTTTAACATCACAGCAGACATACAAACAAAGCATAATACACTGTTTTTACTGCATATTCTTTTGCAGTAGTAAACCCCAGCTGCAAATGTATTGCTACAGCTGCTTCAAATTTTTATAAAAATGTCATGAAGTAATTCAGACACATCAGCTAGCAGCCTTGAAGCAGTCTAGCCCTGATTACTATTTGCCAGGTTAAAACTGTGATGCTAATACATACATCAGCCAGCCTTGGATGGAGTGGTTTAGCTTCAATGCTAGCTAACTGATTTTCTGAGCTGGATTACTCGCTGTGTTGATGACAGACATAAATCCCTGTGTGAGCTCACTCTTTACACTTTACTCTGTGGCTATTGAAAGCCCGTCTTTCTGTTTTTAGCTTTAGTCTTTAGTCTTTGTGGCTCTGTTTTGTATCTTGGAATCCTGTGAAGTGTTGTCAGTGCTAAAATAAATACGAGAGGAAACATTGTGACGTGACCTATAATATAATTATTATTATACTGTTTAGTATAAATTAGTTTACCTTTTCATTTTAATTTTGTACTTAAAGTTTTATAGAAATGTTTACAGAATTAGTCAACAGACATTGTTAACAGACATTAATTTACTGTGTCTTTTAAATCCCATCCATCCACAACCATCCCACACTACTTTACACCTCGATCTTTTCACTTTTCACTATTTGCCCAACCACCAAAGGGATTTTTTTGCCATTTCTTTCCTATTGTTTTTTTATAGTTACCAAATATGCAGTGAATTCCTAGTTGTGACTCTGACATAGTTGTATAATTGTGTGGTTTTGGTGCAGGCATTAGCTTTTAGCACCAAAATATATTGAGCCAAGAGCTATTCAACTACTTCAATAGACCTGACCACTGATGAAGAACTAGCTTCAGGATTGTTAATTCAAATTGTTTATCATCAGATTATCAGGCAAGTGTCTTGGAATCCTGTGAAGTGCTGTTGGTGCTGAAATAAATACTAGAGGAAACACTGCAACATGACCTACAATATATTATTTTAGCCTACTTTTGTTTTTTTCATTTTTTTTTCAATGTATGAGGTTTATAGAAATATTTACAGAATTAGTCAACAGACATTGTTAACAAACGTTAATTTATTGTGTCTTTTAAGTCCTATCCATCTGCAACCATCCCACATCACTCCACACCTCTCTATATTTTCACATTTCACTATTTACCCGTCCAGTAAAGGGGTTTTTCTTGCCATTTCTGCCCATTTTTTTCAGTTACCCCTAGTAAATCCCTAGTTGTGACTTTGACATAGTGGTATAGTTTTGGTGATTTTGGTGCAGGTATTAGCTTTCAGCATCCAAACATATTTAGCCAAGAACTGCTCAACTTCAACTTCTGGATCATTAATTCAAATTGTTCATCATAAGATCATCAGGCACGTGTCTTGGAATCCTGTGAAGTGCTGTTGGTGCTGAAATAAATACTAGAGGATGCACTGCGACGTGACCTAGAATATATAATTTTACTGTTTAGTATAAGTTAGTCTACCTTTTTGTTTTTCTTCTTTTTTTTCAATGTATGAGTTTTAAAAAAAATATTTACAGAATTAGTTTAACAGACATTTATTTACTGTGTCTTGTAGGTCCAAACCACCCACAACCATCCCACACCACTCCACACCTCTCTATCTTTTCACTTTTCACTATTTGCCTGACCACCAAAGGGGATTTTCTTGCAATTTCTCTCCACATTTTTTTTAGTTACCAAATATGCAGTGAATCCCTAGTTGTGACACTGTGAAGTGACCTACAATGTATAATTGCACTCTTTAGTATGAGTTAGTCTATGTTTTTTTTAATGTATGAGTTTTATAGAAATATTTACAGAATTAGTCAACAGCCATTTTATTCTGAATTATTTTTCGGTTGCCAAATATGCAGTGAAGTCCCACATAGCAAATTCTGTTTTTTTTTTTTTTTTTTTTGGAATAAACTCCTTGGGAGTTAATATCAACTAATATATAGTTAATATATGCGTGACCATCAAATACACTCATATATATACTCACATATTTATCCCATCTAGAGTAAAATACAGATCTCAGCTAGAGTTAATTTTAACATAAACTCCTTTACAGCAAAAATGTGTGTTATTAAACTAATATTATTAAAAAAACGTTGTGATATTTTAAAACCGTGTACCATTTAGGAGTATACCAGGTTTTTTTTATTTATTGCATGGCAACTTTAATCTCGCATTGCAGTTCTCAGTGCATTACCAGCACTTTATCACCCTTCACAGTGCAGAAGATGTAGAAGAAGTAACTTGCTCTTATAGCCAACAACACGTCAGCTAGGCACATAACCATTATAAAAAATATCATGAAATACCCCAATGGAAGGAGCCCTGGTGGGCAAGACTTCACACTGATGGTAAGCTAGGGTTGGGGGACACGCCCATTAGAGAGTTCAGTCACGCTCCTCAACACCTTGGAATAAACTCTGAAAAAAAAACGACAAAGAGTTGAGAGTTCCCCTCAACTTTACGTAGTTTAAGTTGGAGAATAAACTCTTTTTCAATTTAACACTTTCACACATTTTTTGTTTAACTCCAGATTTTTTTTAACTCCAGAAATTTGACATACTGGTATGGTTGTGTGGTTTTGGTGCAGGTATCAGCTTTCAGCACCCAAACATATTCAGCCAAGAATTGCTCAGCTTCAATAGACCTGACCACTGATGAAGAGCTAGCTTCAGGATCATTAATTTAAGTAGTCCATGTTTCTATAGCTGCAGAACACCGACATTGTGAAATGGGAGTCAAACTGTATCGTTCAGCCAGAGGAAGCTACAGTAGCGGCCCTGTTTAGTGTGGAAAAGTGTGCTTAGGGGTGAAAGCAGTGCGCGGTGGGAGATTTTGGGGTGCATCCAGCAGCCGGGAGGAATCTGGGAGAGCAGATCATCTGTTTATTTGATGGCATGTCATGCTGGTTTATTAGGCTGTCACCCATCCAGTGCTTTGTCAGGGGCTGATGCCTCCACTTTCTCTCTCTCTCTCTCTCTCTCTCTCTCTCTCTCTCTCTCTCTCTCTCTCTCCTTCTCTCTCTCTTTATCTCTCTTTCTTCAAACTCAACAACTCTGCTGTAGTAATTCCTCTTAGCTCTCTTAAAGCAAACGCTGCATATAATAGGCACAATAAGCCCAAGTGAGGCCAATCCAATACTTCAGTAGAAAAGCTTAGAGCCAGCACCATTACACCATTACTACACAGCAGAAACGAGAGAAGAAGAAAAAAAAGAGAAGCTACTTACACGTGTGAAAATAAAACTATTAGAAGTATCGGTGGGGGTATTTAGAAATGTTTACACAAGCTTGGACGCTTCCTTTTACTCAAGACCGCAAACCGTTGAGCAGTTGATTAGCTTAATAGCGAGCTACCAGCCAGAATGAAAGTCATAAATGCTTTTTTTTTTTTTTTTTTTTTTGGAGTAAACGTATTTACGTGGACCCCCCGATTTGAAGGTTGTTGTGGTCAGCTCGCGAGGACAGTATCAGCCGCTGCAAGCTGAAGATTTTTATTTATTTATTTATTTATTTTATTTTTTTTATTTTTTTTCAAGCTGAAAACCAGGAGAGCATTCACACTCCCAAGCAAAAGAGAGCCGCACTGCCAAGATGGCAGGCGTCTTTTCGGTTAATGAATTGAAATCCTAAACAGACAGTCAGGGGGGAAGAATACAACACACATGACATTTAGACAGACTGTCTGCCAGGAGGAAAAATAGTGGAAAATGCTGAAAAAAAAAAAAAAAACAGTGAAGGTTCAATTCCAACATTTCAGCTGCAGGTAACGTATTCTAACCCCTATTTATTTCAGTTCACATTTACTCTAACAATAGACCAAACCATGACAATACACTGTGGACTTTTCTACAGTAATGGGGTGTAAAATATATATATATATATACAAAAAAAATACAGAAACAAACAAACACAAAAAGAAAAACACTTTATGGACTCTGCTTATTGTATTGCTGTACCTTTTTGGTAACACTTCATATGAACCCTGTATTCATAATGTATTATAAATGCATTTATACATATTATATATATTATGACGTGCATAATACCTTATAATGACTGTAATAAACCTGTATAATAACTGTATAATAAGTGCTTACAGCAGCATTCATAACACATTATACATTATACTACAAGTATAAGGGTTTAAAAAAAGACAAGGGTAATACTGCCTTATGATATATGTTCATAAGGTATATTTGGTATATTTTTTGGTATAACGCATTATAATATGTAGCTATTATTTCTCAAATTAAGCTTTTATGTGAGTGCGTAACACATTATAAAGCCTTAAACACAGTCATCACTTAAAGTCAGTAATGACTGTTTATAAGGCTTTATAATGTGTTATGCAATTATATAAAAGCTTAACTTGAGAAATCATAGCTGCATAGTATAATGGTATAATAAAGTATACCAAAATATACCAAATCTGTGTTATAGTGCATTACAACACTACAAGCCCTTTCTTTATAAACCCTTATACTTGTAGTTTATAATGTGTTATGAATGCCGCTTTAAGTGCTTATGAGTTATTATACAGACCTATTACAGCCTATTATAAGGTATTATGCATGTCATATAATGCATTATAAATTCATTTTAATACATTATGAATACAGGGTTCATAGGAAGTGTTATTAATATTTTAAGGTTTTTAAATCATTTTATAATCAAGCCAAAAGATAAAAAATCTAAATAAATTTACAACAAATTTACAACATTATTCCTTTCTGCAAATTATCCAGACGTTGACTGCAGTTACAGTCACTATTCATCAAATTCATTTCACAATCAAACAACAAGAGTTTCAAATCTGTAGTTATTGACTGATTAATCATTTGTCTAAATGTTTTATTTTAATACCAAGCCAAAAATAAAAAAAGACAAAAATTACAAAGTTTTTACTTACGACAGTCACTTTTCATCACATTCATATTGCTATAAAACAAACTTTATATCGGTTCAGACTTTAAAATCTTTACTTATGGAGTAAAATGAATACATTTAATTCATTTTAAATGCCTATGTTCACACTTATGATAACTGCAGCTCAAAGACAACATGTTTTTTTTTATTACATCGGAATGTAAATTCAGAATGATTTCATATACACAAAGTATACTGGCCTCAAACTCATTCTCATACTTGTACGGACAAGTATTCCTGTATACGGAGAGGTTAAGGCCTCCTTCGGCGCCATTAGTCTCTCCGCTCAAGGTCGAGGGCAGCCGAGGTCACCTCTACTGTCCTGTCTCTCAGCTGCGCTACGAAAGAAAGAGAGCCGGGGAGACGGGGGAACCGGCTGGACCGTCCATTTATGCCCTGTCCCCGCTACCCCCTCCGTCCTCCTCCACCAACCAAACCCCCCCTCACACTCTCCCCTTCTCTGCCTACACAATGACATGACACGCTGAAGGTGGAACTGCATCTGGCGCCGTATCCTAACAGGCCTGCCACGGCCCGGGAAACACACGCTGTTGCCAGATTGCCAGCTAATTAAGGAGCTCTTGGATGACCATCAGTAGCTCTTTCAGGGGAAGGTAGCTGAGAGCCGATCCCCCCGCCCGCTCTCCTGGTGTGAGGCCTTGGAAGGAGAACGATGAGAGCCCCCCCGAGAGAGCCTCTAATTCTCCCTCATTCGACTAAAAACCACCACCCCCCCCACCCACTCTCAACACCACAAAAGACACATTCCGATTGGATTTATTCAAACAATCAGGCCACGATCGAGTTTTTTTTTTTTTTTTTTTTTTTAAAGCTATCTTCTGACTGACCAGTGCCCATTCTGTAATTAGCCAATCGGGCTTTATAATCCGTGCCGTTTTTTTACGTAATAAAAGTTTTTTTTATTTTTTTTAAAAGCCGTAGATTGAATGCAGTTTACTTACAAAAAAAAAGCAGAAAGAGCCTAAGTTTGAGAAATTCTGACAGAGGATGTCTCCCCCCATTCTATTTTGTTTATGCATAATGTGTGTGTGTGTATATGTGACAGGCGGGCACAACATGGTAAAATGTGCCCAGTTTGACAGCAGCTCTGTGTGAGGGCAGCCGCGGTTGTTTACCCGACTTTATTTCTCCTGCTCGCTGCCTTTATTTCTCACGGCTGGAGGGAAAAGTGAAGAGACCGAGAGAGAGAAGGGAAAACAAGACATGGAGGAGAAATGTTGCTGCTCACTAATAAGATGCCCATCATGTTAGCTCGACTGATTTGCCGTTCTCTCTCTCTATCTCTCTCTCTCACTCTCTGTCTCTCTCTGCCTCTCGTTCCCTCTTTCTCTCTCTCTCTCTCTTTCTCTCTTTCTCCAGCTTGCCATGATTACATTCTAAGAAGCCCTCACTCCTCCCCAGCTGATCCTCATCTTGTTCTGTGGCATTAATGATACTTCAGTCACCGCAGCTTTCAAGCCGCCCCCCCCCCCGCCCTCCTCCCCCCCAACCCCTTTCCACACCGAACAGAGAGCTGACATTTCCTGACATTTTCCCAACTAATTACAGTACAAATAATTAAGCGTGTTCGCGTATGTAACAAATGAAGGCGAAAGCCGTCTGTCAGGCCGCCCCCCCACACCTCGGTGATTGATGACACTCGGCGGGACTTTATCTGATGGGTCCCTGCCACGGGGCCCTCCCGAATGAAGCAAATTTATTAGAACGAACAATGCAAATTTAGAAGTCATCTCATCCAGTTATGCGCCCAGGCAATATCCGTGTCAAGGTGAACGTGACAATGAAAGCAAAATATTTGCATTTTTTTTTTTTCGACGCGCGCACCGAGCACCGAGCAGGGTTGAAGAGGGGGTGGGGGGGCGGGGGGGGGTTTGGATATCAGAGCGGGGAAGATGACAGGCCTAATTATTTCGGCTCACACGGGCCAAGACAGCTGTTTCTGCTGTCCTGAACAAGCCTGTCACGCAGGCAACCAAATAGGTCTGCGCGCGAGTCACTACCCGCCACCGCGGCAGGGATGGGTGCCGCTAATGACCAATGCTAATGTCGCTGCCATGTCTCCCCGGAACCACGGAAGTGTCACAGCGCACTTTCTGCAAGCCAGTCAACATTTTGCTCCATAATTACGTGTTAGAGAATTAATTCCTGCCTGTCACACACCCTACCCACACCCACACCCGCACAACGTCCACCCCCCCCACACCCGCTGCCTCTCCGTGGCACGCGTTGACGAAGACGAATGACATTGAATAACCATTGAATAAGTTACAATAACGCGAAAGTGAAAGATGAGCTATACGAGGTGTTTATGAAGAGCTTATTCGCATCACTCAGGTAAAGTAAAGTGACCTTACTGCGGGAGGTGACGCACAGATATACAACCAACCCATACAGATACAATGCCTCGCTTTACATCCAGTATTAGTCTAATATCACTGTGCATGTTCATGTTGCGAGGCACAAAGATAGACGCAAAGAAGGCGAAGTCCACAGATTCTGAAACAGAGCATCAAACAGCGTATCAAAGAGAATATCAGTCTAACAGTATATATGTTTTTTTTTATGTACTCACAAAAAAAGTGATGGCCATCGCTGAGAGACATCCCAACAGAGATGTGCTGAATCATATTTGATTACAATGAAATAGAAAGTTAAACACTGAAAGGAATACTGTACATTCAGTGCTACATAAGTATTTCCTTTTTTGTCATTACTACATAATTTAAACAGGCAAACCTCAAGAATTTTTGCATACAATAATATTCATATTTATACAGTTCTGACTTTTTTATTTCATTTGTTTTTATCTCTTAGCTTCTATTGTTCTTCAGTGCTTTTATTCCTTAAGTACTTTAAGTACTATATTCTTATTCTACTCATCATTTATTGTACCTTCTAGAGTAGAAGGTACAATAGAAGGTAGAAGGTTGAGTAATGTTTGTTAATAGTCTGTGTAATATGTGTTACATGTCCTACATGTGTTGCTCTCACTAAGCCAAATTCCTCGTATGTGTAATACAATACTGGGCAAATTAAAGTGATTATAATTATAATTCTGATTCTGATTCTGATTCTGATTATGCTGTTCCAAAAACAAATTGATGAACGGACCACTAGAAATACTTCAAAAAGAAATAAACTGAGATAAACTGTTTTTACAATAGCTTCAATTGAAAGTTTATGTTTTTTTCTCTCTCTCTCGCTCTCTTCTGTAAAGTTGCAATTTTGAAGATCAACGACATGCATTTGTATCTAAATATTTAACTAGGATTTAAAAAAAAAAAAAAACTAAAATTCATACTCACTTAATGTGATGTTCACACAATGGTTTTGTCTTTTTTTTATTTTGGCATCGAACTAAATTAAAAAAAGTTCATTGTTTCAAACCTATCAATGAAAAAAGCTAGAGCTATTAGCCAATTTCCAATATTTATATATATATTTTATAGATTTATATATATATATATATATATATATATACTAAAACCTGTTAATAACAAAAAAGTTATCATCCAGTTATGTTCACTATGTATCACTTTACATGTCTGAATGAAGCTTATATGTAATGGTGACATCTTTAATTCAAATTATTTCATGGAAGTTTATACACAAAGTAGGTCAAGCGGAGCACTACTCCAGTGTTGAAACGTGAAATCTGTAACAGCGACCCGCCACAAACGACATCTCCTGCTGTAATTCTGTTCTAATACAGCCACGGAGGCTGGAATAGCAGCTCTTTTGTGCCACCAAATAGCAATATGTTGTGTGTGCGGTAAGTACTTAGGGGAATAAAAAGGGTCACCTCCTACACTTACAATGAATCTACAATTTGTGGTCTGGGGCAGCCACACAATAGCTCTCGAGGGCCCGGACAAATCCTGACGGGCCTTGGGAAAGCTACACAGGGAGCGAAGTTTGCCACGCCATGGCTAAGCTCCTGCGGCAGAGCAGATGGGCTCCGGGTCACACTGAGATCCCGTCGAGATTCGGGATCCAACATGACTGTCGTTTGGAAAGAGAGAGTGTGCGAAAGCTGCCTTTGTCTAATATCCGCACTCTCGGCAGCGTACAGCAGGCTTACGTACAGAAAAAAAATATATATCACTTTTTTTCATTTCTTTGACCTACTTGTACAAATCTGATCTGAACAAATGAAAGGTATAATCGCTTAGCCAGAATTCTCTTGCCTCACAGCAGTGAATCATACTGTATTTCAAGAGCTGGCTCCTTATTTCTACATCTTCTGTAACACTGAGTTCTGTAACACTGATACGATATCAGTAGTGCTAATCAAAAGATGTTTAATAATGCCGTAGATATTATTTTATCAAAGTTTAAAGCTCCCCGATGAGTTATTACCTCCGTCTGTATGTTACTCAACATTTCAGCAGGCTCAGACGGTGTAAGGTTCTGCAGCATTTGACCTCTGACTTCCATGAAAGATGAGCCATAGGCTCAGTTATCTCTGCTGGACGGCCATATTGCCCTCCAGGTGCAGAGGAAGCCAGAGACGTGGAGAGACCACCATGCATGACCTATCTGAACCCACTCAAATGTCGGTATAGATCTGGAAACTGGAGCAGTTTTTGGAGCAATTAAGCAGTTAATTGAAGCGATTTGTACAACCCCAAATCAGAAGAAGATTTGAAACAGTACGGAAAAATGCAAAAACAGAGACCACTTAAAATGATGAGTTTCTTCTTCAATTTTACCAAATTGAAAACCTCTGGAATATAATCAAGAAGAAGATGGACGATCACAAGCCATCAAACCAAACTGAACTGCTTGAATGTTTGCACCAGGAGTGGCATAAAGCTATCCAAAAGCAGTGTGTAAGACTGGTAGAGGAGAACATGCCAAGAAATGCATGACAACTGTAATTAAAAACCAGGGTTATTCCACCAAATATTAATTTCTGAACTCTTAAAACTATGAGAACTTGTTTTATTTACATTATTTGAGGTCTGAAAGCTCTGTATTTTTTTTTGTTGTTGTTATTTCAGCCAATTCCCATTGTCTGCAAATAGATTGTGTTTTAAATTTAAAAGAAAAGTAGTCCACAGTTTAAAGAATAAAACAACAATGTTTGTTTTACTTAAACATATACCTATAAATATCGAAATAAGAGAAATGGATTTAGAAACTTTACATTTTCCAAAGCTGTATATCCAATACATTTAAGGTTTTGTTATTGTCTTAGCTTATTTTCATTTGTTAATACATATCAATTGTGGCGGTGCCCTGAAAATAGGTTATGCTACGTAAACAGTGGTCTTTAATAAGCTTCTTCTGCCCTTTTAAAGTTATTAATGCCTAGTTTTGAATGTCAGGGCTCTCCGGATTACTCCGGAAGGTGTAAAGCTACTTTGAGCCTGGATAAAGGAGTAAAAACCATATCATCATTTCTAAAGCATGTTTGGAGAAACTGTAAAAAAAAAAAAAAAAAAGGATTTTGGAAAGCTGCAGGGTTAGTACTCTTTACTCTACACCAAAAGTCAATTTTACACTGAAGTTCTCCTTTAAATTATCCCTACAAGAAATAATGAAATTGAAAACAAAATATATGCATTGCTGTTTAAATGCAAAACACAAAAGATGTACAGTATTTCCTATAAGTGTAAAGGGTAACTGATTAAATATCCATGACAACAGACAGGCTAGTTTTTAATTGTACATCAATTTATTGCTCCTATATAGTAGGTGGATCTCATGAAGTGACCGGTTTGTGAAAATGTTCAAAAACAGTTCTGTGGTAGTGACACGCTCCGGTTACAAATATCCCACTCAAAATCTAAACCAGACATTTGGTGACTTGTGGATGGAGGTGCATGTAGCTATTGTGTGAAACCTGACAACCGCCAGCCCCGGTTGAGCAAGAAGAACGTACGGGGCCGGCGGAAACTTCCCGTGTTCACCTCACCACCTGTCTCCGTGTCGAGCAGGAGACCTGCCTGAGAATGCCACATTTCCCGTAGAGACAGCACCGTCAGCATCAAATGTCACTAGCGTCTCTGGGTTCAGCGCGGGCCAGGCGAGAGCAGGAGCGAGAGCAAGACGGAGAGCTTTACATCGTCTTAGCTGACTCTTCACATTCAGACGAGACAATTAGGAATAAAACAAAGGCTGTCGTAGGATTTAAAGAAGAAAAGACATTAAACGGCGTAAAACAGGTTTAAAATTTCCCCATTATGAAGCCACCAGTGATCCTCAAGCCCTTGGGATAGAGCACTTTGTTCGCATGTCGCAGAAGGATTTCTAATTTTGTCTGTTTTTCCTGTCGTTCTGTTCTTATTTCCCTCTCCGTGTTTCTTTTCCCTCGCTGGTACATTGAGTCTGGAGCTGCTAGTGCTTCTACAGTGTCTCCTTTCCCACTGTACTGTTGATCTGACTTCTGAATTTTGCATCTGAAAGTTTCCTTCAGCCCCAAGTTAGAGACACTTACATCGTCAAAATAGGATAGAATGGATTCTAATACAGATTATTTACAGTAACAAAAGCAAAGTATATATTTTTTTGTCTTCTGAGTGGATTCTAGGATCTACAGAACATAATAAGAGGGTTAAAGTTTGAAATGCTTTCCATGATTTAAGAACAGTGCTGGTGGTATTAATGAAATCATTTTTTAGATGTACCATAAACATTACACTGTTATTCCTTACAGTTATCAATTCTAATGGGCTCCATTTCTCTCAAAGCTCATTTTAATGCTCTTTATCCAATCTCATACCAGAGTTGATCAGACTCTGAGATCAGACAAATGATAGTGGTGTCACCTGAATATTGTCACTCTTGTAAGAGTGTAAGAGTGTTTTTTTTTACTGCTGAATCTGTTTCTTATAAAAGAGAAAGAAATGTTTTTTTTTTAGGTTTAACTCTGCTAAAAGTTGAACTGAAGTATAAGACAAATAATCCAATAATTTCAATCATTTTAAATCTAAAAACATATTTACACTTGGTGACTACATCCAGCTTAAGTATCAGTATTATATTCTGATAAAACCAAGCCACACAAAAATGCAAGTGTAAACACACACAAAATATTTCTACATCAGATCATATTCCTACAACCTGATCACTTAAATCACTTCAGAGACACATTTAACAACCAAAAAAACTGTAACATACTGTATGTATTTGACTACTAACTATAAAATCTGCCATGTGGCATTTTAATACTCTAATAATATCTTATTAGGATACAGTCCAGATACTAGTCAGATGAAGAGATTAGGTGTAAATGGGGTCTAAAGGGATTTTTACACCTGGAAGTCTGGACCAAATTTCACACCATGGTTCATGTCTTTGTTACCTTGTCTGGTATACATTGGTCTAGTTAGTTTTGCTTTCACACTGCAGGTTATTAAGTGGAATAAAGAACTTTACTTCATTCTGTCATCATCAGCTACGTAGGCTGCATCTCTCTATACATCTTATACTTCCTATTAATTGTTTTTTTTAGAATGTTAATAATGAGTTGCTTTGCCAGGTGTTGTAAAAAATGTGTGATCTCTGTCAGAATCAGACTCCCCTTTGCAAGCGTGGGCACCGTTCAGGAGAATGTGTATAACAGATTATCCTCAAATTCCTTTAATTACTGTTTATAATATACACTGTAAACCCATACGTTGTTTGAACTTAAATGATTTAACTCTGTTTTACATAAAATTGGGGATTTCTAAACAATACTCAACTATTTTGAGTTAGTTGAACATTTGTGGGCACATATAAACGTTCAAACTGAGATCTTTCAGTTGAATCAACTTATAATAACTGAGTTTAGTCTGTTGCCATCGGCGGCTTCTTTTCTATTGGCTTCTGTCACAATCTATTTGCATACTGGGAGTATCCAAAAGTTTCTGACACTCACCATCAGTGTGTAGTGATTCCCCCTGGGCTACCTTAGAAATAAATAAGTTCCACTTTAGTTGTAATAACTTGATGTTTTAAGTTATGCTCACTTAAGTTTTCATTCCTCATTACTTAACTTTTTTAGGCAACCGGTTTCCTCAATTTTTTAAGTAAATTCAACTTATTCGGTCTTACAGTGTAGGGTTAACCTACTGTTACAGTAAACAAAAGGGAGTCAGATTCAACTCTGGTATTTGGTCGAATAGTTCTAAACATCTAAAAAAGTGATTTTACACAGGTGCAGGTAAACTGGACCATGGTCTAGTAGGTTTGGACACTTCCTTTGGTCCTACCAAACTCTGATCCTTTGGTCCGGATAATGATTTGAGATCCCTTTCACACCTGCTACTTTGGTTCGGACCAGACTGAAAAATTTAAGGGCATTTTCACACCAGCACTATTTGGTCCAATTAAAACCAGTACCCTTAGTGCGGTTCGGTTGAGCAGGTGTGAAAGCAGTAATCGCAGTTGGGTGTGGATCAAAACAACCACACCTAGACCTGCTAGAAGAGTTGGATTCGGTCCGGTCCCAAACGAACTATGTAGCTCTTTTATTTGAGCTAAACTGCTGATTAATCAATGCAGTTTACTCTGATATATTAGCCAGAAAACAAGACACATGATATAATTTACTACATGTACATCTGTGTTGCACGTCCCATTGAAAATGTCCCATTTTCTGCGTTCTGTGTTCTGTAAAACAGAACAGATATAGGTGCTGGAACACAGAATCTTCTCACTCTATTTACTTCCTTGTTCCCATACCAGACAGCTCCATCCAATCAGAGAAGATGATGTTCTTGCATGGTTTATTGATGCACATTTTGGCGCGTTAAGGTTTTTGCCTGTGTGAAACCACACCAAAACAGAGGGAGAAAATGCTTCAAGGAATTCAACTCATCAACTGATCCAGACCATAGAAACAAATTACAGGTGTGAAAACGGCCTAAAAATCCAGACCAAACAAGGCAGGCTGCAGAACCTCTGATAGCTCCTGTATTCATTATTACGCTAAAATGTAAAATGTATAGGGAATAACCTTTGGTAAACTGGCAATTTAGCAAAATCTATTGAAAAGTCAGTCAAGTGGTATGGCTCTAATAATCATTATTTAGAGTGTATATTCCCACTGTGTATTGCTTTTATATGCATATTTATATAAGATTTGGTTGCTTCAGTCAGCATTGATGCGTTTTACTATCGCCATAACCGCACGCAATTCATTGCACGATCTTAGCAATGCAATCTGCCTCAAGTGAGCGCTGTTAATGAATGCAAATGCACATCTGAGCATAACGGTGTCTGTCCCGCCGCTGCGGTAGGGCAAGAAAGAGAAACAAAAGGACTAAAAGGACTGAAGGGACTAAAATAAACACGTAAAAAAGATCCAGCCATGTGAAAGAATGGCCCGCAGCTGTGTGTTTAACCTATCTAGCAGCTCCAATCAATGTCGATCCTCCACCTCCACGCTGCTGCTCGTCTGTAGCCTCCACTAAAGAGGGAGCCACTGCTTTGTCGCCCTATGAAACATGCACAAACTAATAGGATGAGATACGAAAAAGAAAAAAAAAATTATGCTGACAGTAAATCATATTACATTCCTAATAAGCATTAACTGGATAACTGGGTCAAAGCGGTATTATCTTAATTGATTTTTTCTAAAGGAACCTGACAGGAAAATGTCAATGCTTGAATATTTCTTCATGCATCATTAAAACAAGATTGGCTTTTAACAAAAGGAGATTCCTGTGCCGAATTGATTCTTGCTCCAGGCTGCCTGCAAGTAAGTGTATTACATAAAAATCTATACAGGATATTAAAACGACGCTATTCGGTAAGACAGTTACAATTAAAAGCTGACACCCACCCCCGTCCCCCCCCTTTTGTGTGGGCTTCGGCAGCCTGCCCGCAAATGCATTGGTGCTTTGCTGAGAGCCAGACCAATCAATGGAGGTGCACCGAGGCAATGGGTTACGAGACTGGCAGCAGAGGGTAATTGAGCTGTTCCGGCTTCTGCAGTGACACGCAAGAGTTTCCCTCTCACAGATCCGCTAACCAGAAAGAGGGAGCGGCAGGACCTGCCTGGCCTAGACTGACTCTGTGGACTAAACTGCAGGATCATGAGTCGATGCTCAATTCTTCTGAGTATCGCAGACAAAACATCACTTAAAGATTTATAAACGTACATAATTACATTAAAGCATAATCAGAATCTTAGGAAAGCAACCAGCAAATTAGAAACCACTTTCATACCACGTGTGGCCAAAATAAGTCGCTACCAAAAAAGGTCACACACTCTAATATTATGTTGGACCACCTTTAGCTTTGATTGCGTCATTCACTGTGGCATTGTTTCAATAAGCTTCTGCAATGTCAAAAGATTTATTTATTCAGTAATAAGTCATAATTTTTTTTTTACCAAGATCTTGCAGCATTGATCATGGTAGAGTCTGACCACTGCACAAAGCCTTCTCCATCCAGCACGTCCCAAAGATTCTCAGTGAGGTTAAGATCTGGACTCTGTGGTGAACTCTCTCAATCCATGTGTGAAAATGATGTGCCTGTGTCATCAGGGAAGAAAAAATCCATTGATGGAATAACGTGGTCTATACTTAGTATATTCAGGTAGTCAGCTGACCTCATTCTTTCAGCACATACTGTTGCTGAACCTAGACCTGACCAACTGCAGCAATTATCCCCAGATTATTTGGTGATTTCTTTTTTTTTGACCAGGCAGTGTAAATCCACCATTCTAGAATGAGTGTAGAAGTGCCATACAGACTAGCAAGCTATCTTAATAAACACATGGATTATGAGGTTTTGAGACCATAAATAGTGTTATAATGAAAGAATATGCATTGGAAATATGGAAATATGAAGTTAAGCCTATTCTTTAGGTGTATTTCTCAATACATTTCTCAAAAATACTTCAGTTTAGCCTGAGGTCAGTGCTACTTTTAGAAACAATAGGGTTACCTGTTTGTCACAATGTATGAATCATGTTGATGCATTAACACATTCCTGAGTAATTAAGCTGTATGATCAATACACAATTTTGTATGCAATTTGGGCCAATGGGGTTCTAAGGGTTTTGATGCAACATACCATTAATTTATTGCAAACAAAAATCATACAATATATTGCAATATCAATATGTTGTTCCATGCCTACTCCACAAACCAAAATATCTGCTTCATCTGGATGTGGGCTGACCTCTTCTCCAATGAAAACGATGTAAGACATCTAAAAAAAAAAAAAAGAAGTGGTCACAGTAACAAACTGTCCAATGACCAATAGAGAGGTAGATGACAATTTGTACAAGACAACAGATGGTCTACAATCTGCATTACTTGCAGCTATATTGACTCTTTTAAGGTAAGTAGATCTTATAAAGGAGGAAGGTTCCAATGAAATAAGAGAATTATTTCTGGTAATAATTGTCATGGCATTACGAAGCTCTGGCTTGGCAGTTGTGCTGATTCCTCCCGGAGTCCTCAAATCTTTTGGTCTAAGGTTTCATCTCAGTGATATTTGATGAGAAGCTGAGACAGCAGGGTGCGGCAGCATTATCAGCTTGGTAAAGCACAGAACTGCCAGCGTTCTGCCAGGGGAATGACATCCACAAGAAGAGTATATTCGAGTACAGTCATCAGCAGCTGGTTAGTCATGAAGAAATCTGCCTCTCTCTCTCTCTCTCTCTCTCTCTCTCTCTCTCTCTCTCTCTGTGCAAGACTTCTGGATCTCCCACTTGACTTCTGCAGTAACCCAAGCTCTATGTAATTCACTACTGAGGTCATGTCCAATTCAATGAAATTCAATTCAATTGAAATGTATTATATAGAACATATATTCACAACAGGTGTTCTTTTAGGTCCTAGCCTTCTTTGGCTGAGCCAAATGTGACAATGGCAAGGAAACCTCCCTCAGATCAAGAGGAAGAAACCTTTAAAAGAACCAAGACTCAAAAATGGAAATATGTCCTCCTCTGGTTGATGTCAGGTTGGAAGGAAAGAATGACACTACGACACATTTCTAAATAAGCTACTTACAACTTCCACCTTTATTTGTCTGTATTCTATTTGTCAGTCCTGATGTCTGCTTCACAAGTCTTCAGAACTTCACAACAAAAACTCCATTTCCCAGCATGCTCACTCACCGGACTTCCCTGATCACGTCACACAACTGCGTTCACACTCACTGAGCTTCTGGACTGAGTTGTATATAAACCCCTTTGTTTCCTTTGTATTGAATCTAGCTTGCTAGCTCTTCTACTAAGCATTTCTTTTCATCGTTCTTCCTTGTTACCGACTCCTTTTTGTATTTTTTTTACTGCTTTCTTGCTTTGCCCTTTTTACCGCTTGTTTTCCGATGCCGACCTATTTTTATATTTAGACTACTCCTTTTTGCCTTGCCCTCTGCCTGTTTGGAGTGTCCGTATATGACCATTTTGCCTGCACACTCTGGCATGTTGTTTGTTATCATTGCCATTTTTATACTGACCCTGCCTGTCTCTGACTACCCTTGTAAGCCTTTCCCCTGTGTTAATAAATTGCTTTAATTGGTATCTGTGTTTGTCTGTCCTTGGTTTGGCCTGCAGGACACTATCCCTAAATAATGTAAATAATGTTGCAAAAAGTCTCAACAATGATGCACTGCTGTTGTTAAGACACCTTGCTAACTTTTAAAATACCTTACAAATAAACTCATAAGCCATATCTAGACGGGATACCCCATTGTCTTGGTGGAGAAGTAGACTTTTAGCTTCTATTCCTACTCCTTTCTACTCTTTATATTTTGAAAGTAGCCCCATTAGTCCTATTTAATTTCTGCTTGTTTTCATTCTGGCTTCTTATTGGTCATAAATGAAGCATCCAGATGCACTATAGGCCACAGTGGCACAGCCTAAGCTTTTGTCCTTAATGACATTTTCCCCCTTACATTACTTTTACTTTATTCTTTAAGTAGTTTTGAAACCAGTACTTTTACTCTTTCACTTGAGTAAAAAGCTTGAGTTGATACTTTAACAAATTTAACAAAAGTAATTTGAAATCCTAGTATCTATATTTCTACATAGATAGACACCTTTGACGCTGACCACAGTGCCTCCACACACAAATTTGTTAAAAATTCTCCACCAAGACAAAAGCAGAATAGCTGCAGGTCGTCTTCAGAGAAGAATTCCACTTTTTTTCTTGGTTGAGACAACAGATAAATCTGAATGGAAACATGACTTAGCATTTTAGCATTTGTTCTATTATTATTATTATTTTATTACTGTGCATAATATTTGTGAAATATTCAAATGTAACACCAGGGAATGAGATAGCAACAAAGACAGAAAAAGAGAAAGAAGAACGAGGGATATTTGCACACGAGCGCCGTGGAATAAATGAGTCTCACTGACACTCTGATACTCATCAAGTGACTTCCTACAGAGCACCATCAGTTAAGACCCAATAAAGACGTTGGGGCTGAAGGAGGCATCGGTATACACACACACAGAAAGACACAAACACACACACACACACTCTCACATGCGGCCTGTCAACAGCTAAAGTGCTGAAACACACTGTTTGTTCGACGATACACGGGGCCAGTGTTTTTTCATTTTGTATTTTGTAGTTTTTATTTGGCAGCTTATATATTTCAGACAAGGATCTGCACGTTTGATACAGCAGAAGCAGAGATAACTGTAGAGATGTGAAAAGCGCGGGTTCCTCAGACGCAGAATAAAAAGAGAATTTTTCTTCGTTTTTGCTTCAGAATGAGTGGCTGTTTCATTTGCTGTTAAAGGGATGAAGTGTACACACACCTTTCTCACACACACACACACTCCTTAATTCTATCGGACGAGTGCGAGCCACTTTCTTTTCAGGGATCCTCCTGGAAGTATGTAGGGAGGCGTGTAATGTTTGCACGAAAATAAAAAAGACAAGTGCAGAGTTTGCTTTGTTGTTACAAATTCAGCTTGTGTCTGGAGTGGGAGGAGTGGTGTGTGTGTGTGTGTGTGTGGCGTCCACGATGCAATATTCATGATGAATTCTGCAGCAACTTGTCTGTTTTCCAAGCAGCTGGAAAAGAGAGAGAGAGAGATGGAGGGAGAGAGAGAGAGCGCGCGAGAGGCTCACCTGACATCTGCATATGCCATTCAGCATTTGCGAGGGGGACGTGGCGGTGCCTGCGCGAGACTTCCTAAACACTTTGAGGTCAACAAATTATTAATATTTAGCATCGGCACTGATGACAGCACGGCGTCCTCCAGAGAGAGAGCAGAGAGAGAAGAAGAGGAGAGAGCAGAGTAGAGAGGAGGAGAAAGGAGGTGAACAGAGGGATGGGAGGGAGGGAGGGATGGATGGAGAGAGGAGAAGAGGGAGACAGAGCAAAGGAGAGGTGAGCTCCGGGGGTCTTGTCTCTCCTCGACGCCGAGCTTGTTTGGCAGATGGAGCTGTCAGTTTGCCTCTCCCCTTAATGCCTTCATGCATATGGCAGGGCCCTTTAAAAACTCACGCTCATGTATTATCTATGGGGCTAAAAACAGGCAAGGTGGGGGGGGGGTGTGGGGGTGTGGGGAGGGGCACGCCGGGCATATCACAGGAGTTTAAACTTCTGTAAACAACGTGAGCCACCGGCGTAAGACACGATTCCGTTGTCACCGGCGGCAGGAACATATGGGCCGGGACAGGAAGTGGTGGCGTACCTGCACGAGACGCCATCCTCCTCCTCCTCTGGCGGGCGGACGAGGCCGAGACATGATGTCGTGTGACAGTGAGAGACGAGAGAGAGAGAGTGAGGGAGGGGGGTTGGGGGTTCTGGGAAAGAGAGGAGAGGGGTGGTGATTACTTTTTCATGAGCTACCTGACAACTCGTGTCGTGACCACTAAAAGAGCAACTTCGGCACGAGGAAACAACTCCATCGCTGCTGGAATACGGACGGGATTGAGATTGGACGAGGACAGGACGAGATGGATCAAGATGAGGACGAGACATGATGGGAAGGGATGAGGACGTAATGACAAGATAGGTTGGCTGAGGATGGCATGGGAGGGGATGAGGACATTATTAGGGAGGGACAAGAAGGAATGGAGGTGGTGTGGCACAAGATGTGATAGATTGGAATAAGGACAAGACATGATGGGATGGGATGATGACGTAATGACAAGATAGGTTGGCTGAGGGTGGCACGGGACGAGATGAGGACACAATAACAAAATAGTTTGGCTTAGAACGTAATGGGATGAGACCTTATGAAGACATGATCGGGCATAAGACAGGATGTGAATCCTGCTGGAATCAAGATGGAATGGGGTGAGGTAGATGTGGGACAGGAAGATTGACATCGGATGGAATGTCATGCATATGTAATAGCTAAGGATGAGGACACAATGACTAGATAGTTTGACTAAGACTGGCATGGGATGGAATAAAGACATTATTAGGATTGGACAGAAAGGGATGGAGATGGTGTGGCACAGAATGGGGATGACGTGAGACAGGATGAGGACACAATGACAAAATAGGTTGACTGAGACTGGCATGGAATGGAATGAGGACATTATTGCAGAGATACAAGAAAGAATGGAGATGGTGTGGCAGAGGATGGGTATGTGCGGCACAGGATGAGAGCATAATGACAAGATAGATTGGCTGAGGTTGGCATGGGATGGCATGAGGACATTATTAGGGAGGGACAAGAAGGAATGGAGATGGTGTGGCACATGATGGGGATGATGTGGGACAGGATGAGAGCACAATGACAAGATTTGAGGTTGGTTGAGGATGGCATGGGAGGGAATGAGGACACTATTAGGGAGGGACAAGAAGGAATGGAGTTGGTCTGGCACAGGATGTGATGGATCGGGATGAGGACAAGATATGATGGGATGAGGTGAGGACGTAATGACAAGATAGGTTGGCTGAGGATTGCATGGAAGGGGATGAGGACATTATTAGGGTGGGACAAGAAGAAATGGAGGTGGGGTGGCACAGGATGTGATGGATCAGGATGAGGACAAGACATGATGGGATGAGATGATGACATAATGACAAGATAGGTTGGCTGAGGATGGCATGGGAGGGAATGAGGACATTATTAGGGAGGGACAAGAAGGAAAGGAGTTGGTCTGACACAGGATGTGATGGATCGGGATGAGGACAAGATATGATGGGATGAGATGAGGACGTAATGACAAGATATGTTGGATGAGGATGGCATGGGAGAGGATGGGATGAGGACATTATTAGGGTGGGACAGGAAGGAATGAAAGTGGTATGGCATTTGATAGGGATGATGGGGGACAGGATGAGAGCACAATGACAAGAAAGGTTGACTAAGGTTGGCATGGGACGAGATAAGTACATGATTAGGAACGTGACAGTGTGGAACAAGTAGGAATTAAGATGGACAGGATGATTGACATGGGATGGAATGCAATGAAGATGAAATAGGTATGGAAGAGGACAAGATTTACAGATTAAGATGGGATGAGAATAAGATGAGGACATATGTAGATAGGATTAGATGAGGCATATTGGCATGCCAGAATTTGGTGATGAGGATGGTATAGGACAGGATGAGGACAAAAGGAAGATAGGACAACACAAGGACAAAGTGAGGACAAGATGGCAAGGGATGAGACAAGGTGAATTTGAAGTGGGACAAGTACAGGATAAGAATGGATAGGGGACAGACAAGGACATTATGGACATAGGATAAAGATAATATGAGGCAGGATGACAATGGGATGGGGACAAATAAGGACAGGATGAGATTGGATGACGAAGGGATGGGATGGAATAAGGAGAATGGGACAGTATGAGGACATTGTGAGGACTGTATGGTTAAGGGACAAGATTAAGACTGAAAGGGACAGGATGAGGGCATGACGAAAGAAAGGTAAAGATGCGATGGGATGAGATATGGATGGAACATAGAGGATGAACGCACATGATGACAAAGATCAAAGACCAAGGATGAGACAAAAATCACAATAAAAAAAAAACAGTCAAGCACAGTTTGAAATTTGACATATAAGTTGAAAAAAAAAAAACACTTGTACATACTACTCTTGGTAATTCTTGATTTTTTTTTTATCGTCTTGTGAATTACAAATCACATGAATTCCAAAATTTGTCACCAGTTAAAAAACAGCAAATGTATGAGCATTTGGAATTTGAATTAAAAAGGTTAAAAAGCCATATGTTTTTGTTGTGATTTAATTAAATATACTATATCTAGCTAACATATATACACGTAAATGTATTATATGTAAATTCATACTTGCTTAATTAATCCGTATCTCATAGTCTGGGGTGTATTAAAAATCCAAGCTAATTACATCCTAAACTGTGTTTTAAGGTGTTTTTTTTCTGTTGAGTTTATTTATTAAAAAAGGACTAGTGTAAAAACAGCCCTAGTATATATTGGAGGCACCGCCATTGTATTTGTTTTTTTTTTTGTTTTTTTTTTTAATCTGTAAAATTCATATTATTGGTTAAATTATAAATTTCGGCATAAACCAAGTGAACCCAGGGCTCTCTTATGGTTATATTATACTTGTAAGTAAAATCACTAAAACCTCGTTTAGGAGCGCTACATGCATTTTAGTCTCTGTGTGTCACTCTCACAGCTGGAGTGTGATTGGCCCATTAGAGCTTGAAAATGCCACACTCATACAATTTATACTCCAAAACTGTTGGTGAAAATAATTTCTGACTTGTTGGTGTTTCTAAACAAATGCATGTAACTGAGTAAAGCTGAATCATCTGGGTTGTTTTAATGCAATACACTGACCTGCAGGGTGTACCTGAAGTCAATCCAGTGCCACTACCTCCTGACAACATCTATTTGCATACTGTGCATGCCCCCCAATCACCATCAGTATGTTGTCATTCCCCCCAGGCTACTTTCCCTTGGGCATAGAGTACCTCTGACTATAATATATGCGTGTGACCATTTTTTTCTGCTGCTGAGTTTGGGTCTGTGCTAGCTGAATATTGTTAGGAATGAAATGTAACCTGAATATAGCATTGTTTGTTGATTTGAGACTGATTTGATTCAGTTCTGAAGATATAACAGCAGAAGACTATGGCCCAATCCCATTTCCTGGTTCTTGTTTGGGTGGAGGGGTAGGTTAGGGGTAGGGATAAGGTTTGTTAGCCCTTAATACAAAAAAATACAAAAAATTTTCAGATGCAAATTTCAAACTAGGGGCAATGAGAATGACTGCCAAGATCAAGATCAGAACAAGCAACCAAAAAACTCCACAAATATTAGTATTTTTTGTGTTAAAAGTGACAATTACTAATATATTACCATCGTTTAATTGGTACTTTCAATGTTTTATGGCCGAATTCTTCATTACAAGCATAAAAAAGTTCGCAAGCAGTTTGTTTCAGTAGCTAGCTAGCTAGCTTACTTTCCCGTTCCACCTTAAATGGTGAAACCGACGGTAGAGGCTGCAGCATTTAAGGCTGAAAGGTAATAAAAAGAAATAAAAATAAAAGCTAATCAAAGCTAATTTTAGCTCCCCATCACAGAGGAATTAAGGAATGGACAATAACAATTAATTTCTGCACAATCTCCCCCCTAAAGACATACAATAAAGCCCTACATTTCCCCCCTTTCCCTTGTAACTCTGATGGGAAAGGGGTAAGTGGTAGGGCCAAGGTGTGAAATGGGATTGGGCCTACGTTGGGCACAGACTCGCCAAACAGTTAAAGACTGAAAAAACAAAGAGCTGGTCTAATGAATCTTAATTCCGGCTGAGGAAGAGACAGTATAGACAGAATTTGGCACCAACACCTTGAACTCACTAGCGCAGTGTTTTCTTTGCACACTTTAAGCCTTTTAATACCAATCAATCATTGATTGAGCCTATGTGAGCATTGTTGCTGACCATGTGCATCCCTTCATGATCACCCATGATTTACCACCTATCTTCCAATGACTACCAATGGCAAAATAGTGTTTAGTCTAGTTTAATGAGCATGACGGTGAGTTTGGTGTTCCTCAGTAACTTTCCCAGTAATCAAATCTAGTAGAAAACTTTTGGAACGCTGTAGCAAAAGACATGAAAGTGCTCTTGAAGAACAATCTGCCAAACTGGAATGGACAGACTGGGATAGGGGTGTTTTTATGTAATGACCATCAGAATCACAATCACATTTATGCACACAGTATGTTACACATAAAAGGAATTTGTCTTGGTCAGACACACACACATATATAACATGCAACACATTAAACAGACTAAGCAAAAATCTCACAGCGAGCCCAAATGTTTGCTTCAGGCCCTTTTTGCTGTTTTGGATCTGTGCAAAATCAGTAAAAAGTACTAAATAAATATTCAATTTCTTGTGAAAACATATGGTATTATTGTGCTTTTAAAATGGTTCCAATTCTTTGTGCTCTGCCACAAGATGTTGAAAATACATTATTTCAAGCTTCTGGACAATGCTGACATGGGGCATCACACGGATACTATATATCAAGGGTATCAAACTTGTCCACATTGCATTGGTGTGGCTGCAGGTTTTCATTTTGGTCAAGCAGAAGCACATGTGATTAGTTGTTTAGAGATTGATCGATTGATTAAACAAGTAGATTATTAATTAAAGATTAATGATGTGTTGCTGGTTGTTTAGATTAAAAACCTGAAGCCACACCAACCCAATGTGGACAGGTTTCACAGCCTTGATCTATAACAAGAGTGTGATGCCCTGTAAATATTTATATTATGTAAATATAAAATGAGACATAAGACATTTTTTTGTTATACAGCTCTGTAAAAAAATAAAAGACCGCTTAAAAATTATGAGTTTCTTTAATTTTACCAAATTGAAAACCTCCGGAATATAATCAAGAGGATGATGGATGATCACAAGCCACCAAGCTGAACTGCTTGAATTGTTGCACCAGGAGTGGCATAAAGTTTCCAAAAACAGTGTGTAAGACTGGTGGAGGAGAACATGCCAAGATGCACAAAAACTGTGATTAAAAACCAGGGTTGTTCCACATAATATTGATTTCTGAACTCTTAAAACTTCATGAATATGAACTTGTTGTTTTTTTTTTTTTTTTGCATTATTTGAGGTCTAAAAAGCTTTGCTTATTTTTTTTATTCAAGTAATTTTTCACTTTCTGCAAACACAGAGCTGTATTTGTATCTTTCACTAATTCAAAACAGTAAAAAAGCAGAAGGGCCTGACACAAACTATACATTTGATTACATTTAAGCCATTTAGCAGTTACCCTTATCCAGATCAACTTTCAAAAGTACTTCTTGAAAATATCCTTAGCTAGTTTGTAGAGGCTAGAGTCAAAAGATATTTATTTATCTTTTGACTGGATGCTGATAAATAAAGCCTGTATAGATACTTTGGAATGGTGCTAATTTAGGAACTTCGTCAATAAGTAGTCTTTAGTCTGCATTTGAAGACTAAACCAGAGGAAACCAGAGGAAAGTCTGGTTGACTGTCTTCCATTGGTTTTGAAGGATGTTGGGTTGAGCTAAGCTGTTCTGGAAGCTTGAAGAGCTCTGTGTAGAGATCTGGCTTTGACTACTGCTATCAAGTATAAGGATGCTGGACCATTCTTAGCTTTATATGTCAGCATCAGGATTTTAAATCTGAAATGAAGGGAACACATCAGAAGAGTTATTCTGGGGACCTTGGAAGACTGAAGACGACCTGTGCTGGAAAACCAGCCAGAAGTTTAATTACGTATTTAAATGATTAGGGACTAAACCATTCCTTTGGTGGCTTTCTTAGTGAGAAACAATACAACAAACAATTTTCCGGACTTTGTAAAGTAGAAATCTGCATGACCAAGACGCAACGACAACTGGCTATTCATAACTTTTCCAAGGCTTTGAGCTTCTGCTGACAGAGTGATCATGGTGAAGACCATGTAGTTCCTGTAGTTTCAGAGATGAACAGTACAGTATGTCAGTCATTCTGGAGTTCAACTTCAAGTAGTGAGCTTCCATCCACGATGAGACATCAGCAAGACATGCTGGGATGCAGGAAGAAATCTGTGTGCCAGAAGAAGGGAAAGAAAGGATTTGGGCTTAGGATCGTGGTTCTTTTTTAAGATTTATTTGTAATTTTTCTCCCCAGTAGCATGTGCCTCCTCCGATACATGTGAAGTCAGCCACCGCCTCTTTTTGAACTGCTGCTGATGCAGCATTGCCAAGTAGCATCACAGCGCGCTCGGAGGAAAGCGCAGCAACTCGGTTCCGATACATCAGCTCACAGACACCTGGTGCTGATCGACATCACCCTTTGGAGTGATGTGGGGAGAGAGCCCCAGCTACCCACCCAGAGAGAGCAAGGCCAACTGTGCTTTCACGGGGCTCCAGCAGATGATGGCAAGCTGCATGACCAGGATTTGAACCAGAGATCTTCCAACTCATAGTGGCAGCGCTTTAGACAGCTTGGTTTTAGTTCTTACTTGGTTTGCTTATTGTGTTACATGTTATACATGTACAGTGTCTCTTACCAAGGCAGCAGGACACTGAGTTTTTATTAACCTTTTATATTTGATATACTTAGCGAATAAAATAATTGTATTTTCTGATTGTATTACTTAAAAATATATCTCAAGTATCACAGCCTGTCTGACATTCTTTCTTCCTAAAGCTTCTAGTTCTGAGAGATTTTTGGTGTATTTTCTATTCACTGACCTTTTAAGGTATATCCAAAAATGTCTGATGCTGTTAATGCCTGTTAATGCTTGAGGTAGTTTGTGCTCTCAACCTCTCGAGGCTATTCCATGTGGATATTGTATGTGTTTAGGAATTAAATTTTTATTAAAATGTTATGATCTAAAATGATTGGGGTTCGAATATTTTAGAGATTATTTAATAAAATAAATAAGTACTCTACTACTATAGAAAAGAATGCACTGTGTCAGTTCCGTAGACCTTGGTTTGCCCTCTCTCCACACATTTTTCTTGCCTTCATGGGAAGATGTGGGTGTTTGACAGGAATCCTGGGTAAAAATTAAGCTCCAGGCAGCATCCTCGAGTGCCATCACTGAGCTTTCCTTCTGCCAGGTCTCACACAGGACAATGGACAGCCTGATGTGTTTTGCCAAAGTGTTGTTTTTTTCCGTCAAGCTGGATATTTGTCAATAGTAGATGCATTTATCTACCCTGGTGAAAAATAGTAAACTCAAGCATGCTGAACTTTACTATTCTACAGTGTGCTGTAGTTTACTTTTAGCCACAATAAGAATTGGTGCATTTAAAATGTGCTTATCTGTGCTAAAATGGAACTATTTAAAGTATACTTGGGTTTACTTTTAATCACATTAATGCATATGTATTAATAGACATATTATTCAAAGTAAAATGAAAATATTTACTATAAAATCCAATGTAAAATATTTATTAATTATAATTATCATTAATACAAAATATACATATCCCAAATCATTGCACTCAATGCAGGAATATTTTTAAAAACACAATATAATTTCTAGGGTCATTTCACTAGGGTAAAGGTGGGGTTGAGAGATTAGTTGTCACAGTGGCCAAACACACAACAGACACACGCAGATACCAAACAGTCCAAAAAGTCCAAAATTATTAGAAAGACAAGACAAAAAGGGTAGTCAAAATACAGAAATAAGGCCAGCAACGAGAAAAGAATAAAAGCATACAGGGCTAGGCTAAAAAGTGGACAAAAATGCAAACACAAAAAAAACGTTGGGTAGAAGAGCTAGGAAACTAGATTCACTACCGAGCAGGAAGAAGAGGAAAATAGGGGGTATATATACAGGGAAACACAGGTGTGAGTAATCTCAGTAACAGGGTGATCTGGATGGCAGAAGAGTCACGAGATCCGGCATGTGAATTCTGGGACATGGAGTCTTTAGAGTGAACACTAGAGTCTGTGGCAGGGAGACTGGCAGCCAGGACTGAAATTAGTGTTTTAGTAAAGCAGCATCAGAAGCAGAAAATCCAGAATTAAAATTAAAAACAATGAATTAAAAAGAAGGAAACCCACGGTCTGGTCAATAACTAAGCCTTTTCCTTTCGTCTGTCATCGTCTCGGAACTGTAACATCAGACAGCATGACTGACAGATCTGGAGTGTTTGAGGCACTGGGCACTGAATATGTCTGCGTTAGTAGAATAGGTGTAGAACCTGTGCTTAAATGTTTTGAGGGTGCACTTTTAAAGTTATTTGTGCCTCGTTTTTAATGTCAGGGTTCTTAGAATTCTACCAATGTAGTGTGGAGCTACATTGAGCTTGATAATGGTGTAAAAACAATGATTTCTTTGCATGGGCAGTAACATGCCCCCATCAATAGCATTTTACCTATCAATAGCTGCTTGCACAATTTGTCCTTTTCCTTTTTTATTTTAATAGAAATATACTTTTTAGTTACTGGATATGCACCCTGATTTTGTTCTGCTGCTGTAACAAGTCAATAAAATCTTTTATTAAGGCTGTTGTGAGCATCGGCTAAAATGAATGTATTATTAATGTCATGCTGGGGCAAAGGAAGGTGGACCATTTAAAAAAATGTTTGTACTTGGGTGTAAAGCTTCATTACACTCAAGTCAATTTTACCTTTATTTCTCCTTTAATTAGTCTATAAAAGTCCAAATCATCTCAAAAAGTGTTTTTTCACACTGCAAACAAACTAAGTCTTGGTTTAACTGATCCAGACCAAGACCACCTCTTCGGTTCAGGCCTAATTTTGGGACTTTAGGCTGGACTCTCATCTGATCCACTTGCTTCCACACTTGCTTCTACACTTTGAATCGAATTTGCTACCTTTAACTAGAACTCCACTTTATCGTAGGCAGCTAATCTTGCTTGCACTGCCACAATGCAGTTAAATAAAACACAATAACAATAGGTACAAAACAGTACAATTACAATATAACTGCACTTGTTTTTCTAAAGCAAGCAATGTTTTTTTTTAATGTACAAATTCAAAGATTTAGTTAATTCTGTCACAATATCCTACAGGCTCATCATCCTGATGCTTTCAGAGTGCTACACAGGCCTTCCCGTGAGCTGTTGCTCCTAAACACGAGATTTACCACGCCGGGCTGACCCGCAGTGGCTTGTTACGGCCATTATGAAGAGAGACAGGCCGGTAAATAAAGCTGATGGTAATGGAGGAATCGATGGGCGTATTAAGGGCTGGAGAAATATTGATCAGATCTATCAATAATTCAGAAGCATAGCAAAAGGAAAAAAAGGGAAAAAACAAGTCTCATGTTTGACTTGGCTCTCTACAATCTGTCTTCTTGTGTTTATGTGATTTTCATATTTACATTGTACCCATTAAAAGCGGCAGGCCCCCCTGCTGTCCTTCTCATCACGTCCATTTTTTTTTTCAGGGCCCCTCTAGCTCTCTGCTGTTCCTCACGTCTCCGTCTTGTTTGCGGGCTGGCGGCCACGCTATTCCAACGTCCAGCAGATAAACGACTTCTTTTATTTATAGCTCGGACAAGGAATGACAGCTGCTGTTTATTCAGCGTGTCGGAAAAGTTATTTTCAGCACGTCAGACACACGGCAAATGTGGAGAGGCGGTTGGCCATAGCTGAAGACGACAGGGCCTGGGAGAGGGAGACGGAGCGAGAGGGAGAGATAGATAGAGAAAGAGAGAGAGAGAGTGAGAGTGAGAGAGGAAAGAGAAAAAAAGAAGGGCTTGGCCTAATAAACTGGCATCCCCCCTCGGTGTGCGGTGTGTAGCGAGTGTTATTCATTATTCATGCTCATTAAACTGGAGGCCTCCTAAGAGCTCTGGCTGCCAGCTCCCTGCCAAAGTCTGCTGGGTTTGTGATGTGCCCACTTGAGACCGACAGGATTTAAATCCAGGACACTACTACTGAATAACGAGCTGAAAAAAACACCCCCCACTACCCCACAACACACACACACACACACACATATACATACACACACAGAAACGCACAAGCTGCATACACATACACTTCATTGCATTCCATTTAAACACATTTGACAAAATTAGAGAAAATTATTCCCCTACCTCTTCCACCTGTAACACAAACACACACACACATACACACATAGAAACACACAAACATATGTATGTACACACACATTACACACACACACATTTGCACATCAAACACTCACTCTCACTCTCTCACAAAAAAAATGCATATGTGCAAACCTACATACAAAAAAGTCCACACAGACACACGTGAACGAAAAAAAAATAAAAAATTCAGCCACGGTAAACATACTTTTTTATAATTAAAATACATGATTGAAAATGCATACAATATACATAAAGCCTTCATAACACATGCATAAGCATTGCATAATGCATTTGCTGTATACTGATTTCAAGGAATGCTTGGATATTTATGAACAGCTTATGCTAGTACTCACAACGTGACATAATAGGCATTTCTTGAAATAAATAAACAAAACTAGTTTGACAAAACATACAAATTAAAATGTATACAAATCTAATAAAATAATAAATTAAATTGCATAATTACATACAATCACCCTTGATTTTAAAACGCTATGTTCTACAAGGTTACGCGTTAAGGGATTTGACCTCCATTAAATTACAGTGATGGACCTTCACTTCTTGTTGTAACACTGTTATGAAGCATCATTTCCATAGGATGTTGCTTTCATAAGACATAAGATTTAAGAAGTCTGTTTATAAACCATATACAGCAGTTCTATGGATGAGGCTAGTGATGATTAAGCAGTATTGCAACTCGAGCGCTTATATTCCTAAATATTACGAAAGTTCTGCTTTAGAAATGCATTATTCAGTGTTTATGAATTGCCTTGTTATGAAGCCTCTATGTAGACAGTCTATGAACAAAGTTACTTACTGTATATTGTGAAAGCTTTGTGTTTTTTTTTTTCTTCTGAAACAGGCCATACAACACACACATGCTGACATATATACACACACACACACACACACATTGTCTTCTCTCCTGCTACACCCCTACCCCCCTTCCTCAAGTCTCCCCACCTCACATCCAGCATTAGACTTTGATGGCCTACACTGTCGCTCGTCTGCTCTGAGCGTTTGTAAAAACAGAAAATGGAGTTAGAAGCGTCTCGTGTTTCCCGGACCCCCTGCCGCCTCGAGATTTTCTCACCGTTCCCGCGCCGAATGAAAGCGCCACGGCCCGCGGCTCTTCTCAGCTGGTGCAGGCGGGAAGCCGGCAAGTGGTCTGAGGCGGAACAGCCGCGCCAGAAGTGGACAGATTCGGTTTGTGAAGAACAACTGTCCAGACCCCAAAGCCCCCCGTCCCCTCCCTTCGGATGGCTGAAGAGAGGCTTTACAAGCTGAAACGTCTCCATTTCCCAACTCCAGCAGACGAGCGGAGGGCGGAAGTGGCATCCGGGAAACTTTTATTTATAGGGATGAGCGTACCCGCAGGCCGGGCCGCGGCGAGGGTCTCTCCTCGGGGTCCGAGCGGCCTGGATAAATAGAGCTTCGTGCAGGTAGGGAGCTAGTGCTTTCCCATATGTGCGTGTGTGGAATGGCAGGATGGACCCTGTCCAGCTCTTTCATATACTCCTAATGTACTGGAAAGCCGGCCACAGTCGAGCGCAGCAGGCTCTGGTCCAGAACAACACCAGCCCGAGAGAGAGAGAGAGAGAGAGAGAGAGAGACAGAGAGAGAGAGAAACAGAGAGAGAGAGAGAGAGAGAGAGGCCATGTGGGCGGAATACCCAGCGGAGCACTCGTTGTCAGTTTGGGTTATGTTTTAATAGTGGACACTCCGGGGCTGGACTAGAGCGAGACGATGTCAGAAACAAGAGGTCTAAGCAAACACAGCGGCCGCAAGAGTCCCCTCATTTATCATGAGCCCGTCATACACACACACACTCACGGAGAGACGGTGGGGCCATCCGCTCTCGTCCTCCACAGGCCTCCGCCAGCAGATACGTGAACTCTCTCCTCCCTCTCATCTCCATCAGGCTGCACGTAGAGTAATCACGCCTGCGCTGTGGTGAGTTTTTGAGCTCGAGCTTTTGAATGGACGTTTTACTCCAGACATTCTGATCGGGTTTGTGTGACATTTTATTCACTTTGTTTTATATTTATATGGGTTAATTATAACACATTTTTGGGGGGGTCAAAACCTCAATCCAAATGTACAAAACTGTAATTTGAAAGGCAGAGCCATTACTATCCATTAAAATGCAGTTCAATGAAAACCTCATCATCAGCGAAGCCAATGCCAAAAAATAAATAAAAAATACTGCTGTAGAGATACAAATACAGTATTTGCATGTTGGTTTGCATGAAATTGACAGAGGATCCTAAGTGCAGATTAAGAACACCTGATGATATGAAATAGAAGCATGTATAAGCAAAAAAAAAAGTTTTCAAGAATTGTGTTTAAAGTTTTGTTTCCTAGTTTCTGGCAAACTATAAGATAGAGATTTCAGAAACAATGTGTGAAAGGTCCACAATTTGTCTGGTCCAAATCAACTGAACTAAATGTTTTGGTTCATTGTCAAAGTAAAAACAATTTGAATCTGAATGGTTCAAACCAAACTGGCTTAGTGTTTACATTGTTGGCCTATAGGCACTGGGGTCTTGGGTTCAAGTCCCCAGCTGGATGGAGTTTCCATGTTCTCCCTGTGTCTGCATGGGTTTCCTCTGGGAACTCCAGTTTCCTCCCACAGTCCAAAAACATGGAGATCAGCTAAAAGTACCTAGAAAAAAAAAATAATAATCTAAATTGACCTGGTGTGTATGTAAACTTTTGTGTTCGAGAATATGTATATGACTGTATGCCCAGATATGGATTGGCACTCTGTGCTGAGTCAATACTGTTGTGCCCGATGCAGTCCTCCAGGTGGACGGTTGTTTCCGGTTGAGAGTACACTGTGCGCTATTGGCTGCTGCTCATCACTGGTGTGCGGATGAGTGCGGAGTATAAATGGTTGTGTGTAAAACGTGTTTGTAAAGCGTCCTTGGGTTGGGTCATCTAGATGGATGGATGGATGGATGGATAGATAGATTTTTTGATACTTTTTGATCCCAGAGGGAAATTCTGGACATCCAGTAGCAGGTATACATAGTACACAGAACGTGATGATTATGCATATAAAAATACAACAAAATTATAAAAAAAAGTATAAAGGTAACTACTTTTATACTATAATACAATAAAATATAAGGTAGGAAAGTAACTCTATTTTTAAGCTATAATACAATAAAATGTAAAGTATAAAAATAACTATTTTTTATACTATAATACAATAAAGTATAAAAGTATCTCCACTTTTATACTTTATTTTTCTTGTATTTCTATATGCATCATTAGATTTTATCCATCTTTTGTAACTTCTGTTATATATCATGTATTGTACAAAAAATTGATAACAAGAGGTTTTCTTTTAGATTGTATATTAGTATTAATATTATTTTAACCGGATTTTGACTATGTAATGAATGCTAATTGTAATGTGAACTCTGCCCCATCACCTTAACCTCTCTCTCTTCATCCTACATAAGTGAGTTTATGCTGCAGTGGGTTGATTGTGTACTTCACTGTTTCTTGGGCTTTGCTCCGGGAGAACAAACAGGACTTCAAAGGCTGAGTGTTTGACTAAAATAAGGTGAGGGTGAACGCAAACACACATTTAATATTCCTCCTTTTTTCCCTCTCGCTTTAAAAGGATCCGTTTGCTCAGATCAAAAGCCTAACCTTTCGACCGTGGAGAACTCCCTCGCCGGGGTTTTGATTTTTTTAAATAAAACTTTCCGCGGTAGCTCGGCGGCTCCAGAGGGCACGTCTCCTTTCTCCTAGGGAACTTTACAAATGCCACATGTTTGCAGGTTGGAAAAGAACAAGGGAGTGCAGCTAAAACAACAAGTGTCAATTAGCGATTTTCACAGCGTGTTTTCCATTCCGCAGTGGCGAGTCTGCGGCCCTGCGGTCGGAAAAGCAGGAGGAGTGGCTTCCTCTGGGTACTTTGGCCCAGATCAGTAACAGACCTGCATGTGCGACAACAGTCATTTCAATCACACCATCAATAGGCCTATTCGGACTGGCTAAAAGTGACATGGGGTCGAGGGGTAACTCTCTCTTTCATGGGGGGCAGCCATGATGATTTTATTAGCATCCAGATTAAATATCTGTGTGTTTTTCTCTGTGGTTCTCTGAGAAAATTACAAGCTGATTTAACTACTAATTTTCACTAATCTCTGGAAGGGTTTGATACACATCTGCTTATTTTTCCAGGTAGATGTTGCTTTACATTGGGAAAATGCTAAATAAGAATTTCTCAATTGTGAAAACTGAACATTCCAAAATTAAAAGTCAAAACAAAAAATAAATCAGACTGTTGTTGATTGTATTGAATTATGGATGCAAACGTTTTATCATGAGTGAAACATTTAAAAATGGTATTAATTACAGACAATATAAATCCCCTGATTAACAAACTCCATCTAAATAAACCTGGTGACTGACACAATAAATGATATCTTAATATCCTTTCACTAGTGTTTGTGCATGCATAAGTACAGTATGTTATATGCTCATTCTCTGGCCACTCTGTAAATACCCATTTAAAGCTCCAGTATATTGATTTAGAATTAGACACTGTAGCCATTGTGATCTTAGTTTCAGCCAAAACTAAAACAAGCATGAAATAATTTTTGTGTTCTTTTTTTCAGCCATTATGGACTATACTTTCTATATAATAACTATAGAAAAATGGTATACCTGTATAGCCTACGCAACAAAGACTTTTCATCACTAATGGACAAACATATACAAATAGTATACCTCTAACTAATGAACACAAAGTCTGATGTGTAAGTGAGAAATAATGAATACAACAGTATAACACTTTTCTATTGCATGTTTTCTATCTGTGACGGCTCAGGGTTAAAGGTTAGTTAATTTGGTGAGGTTTAAAATGTAACATAATTAAACGATGATGCCTAAAGCCTAATTAAGACTTACAGAATGAATATTCTGTACAACAGCAGTCAGATTTCAGTCTAACTAACCTGAGACACAGGGGGCTCTGAGTTGTCCAGCAGGCTAAGCGCTGCCACTATGATCAGGAGATCGCCAGTTCGAATCCTGTTTATGTAGCTGGTCATCGGGTACCAGAGCAAGCACAATTGGCCTTGCTCTCTCTGGGTGGGTAGATGGCGCTCTCTTCCCACATCACTCCAAAGGGTGATGTTGATTAGCACAAGGCATCTGTGAGCTGATGTATCGGAACCGCATGCTGGTTACTCAGCAATGTTACATCAGCAGCAGTTTGAAAAGAGGCGTTGACTGACTTCACATGTATCGGAGGAGGCATGTGCCAGTCTTCACCCTCCTGGTGTTGGGGCATTACTAGTGATAGGGGGAGTCCTAATGAGTGGGTTGGGTAATTGGTTTTCCAAATTAGGGAGAAAATGAAAAAAAAAAAACTGGGACACTTTTGACTACTAGGTGTAATCCAGATACTAGTCACAAGAGGTGACCGGGTGTAAAAATGGTTTAAAAGAACCCAGAAAGAACTGCAACACATTACCTAGTCAGACTGAGGAATAATTACACAAATAATCACAATTCTTGTTACAAACAAAATGCTAAGCTAGACATGGGTAGACCGTGCTCTTTGGCTACTGTGATTTGGGGTTGTAAACAGGCTTGTAAAACCACATCTGAGCACTGGCCTCAGCAAAAGTAATATTCATACTATTTATATGAGTATAAAAAATGAATAAATAAATACATTCATTGTTGTATCTTTGACACAGTAACACAATATTTTGTTTGGTCACTTGCAAACTGTATTTGCTCTATAAATGTATGAAACGGCTATTTAAACAAAGCCTGTTTTGTTCGAATTTTACCTACAGTAAGTCTGTAGGTATTTGTCTGTAATTAACCAAATTAACAAATCTTACCACATTTTAAATTTGTTGAGAGATGTTTTTGACATCTGTGTAAATATTGGTAAAAGTCCAGTGCTTGTTAGCATAAGCCAAGTTTTCTCCTGTTATAAATTAAAGAACCACAAGAAACACTTCAAATATATTAAACTGGTCTTGTCTGATCGACTGCATGAGGTTGAGTTGATAAAACATGTTCATTTGAGTCGTTCATTTAATCTCCTACCTCCAGTTCAGCATGCGTGATCTCTGAAGTGAGAAGTTTCAGCTTGGATTCATTTGAACAGTGGACTTTGTCGTGGTGTTTCCGACCTCAGGCAAGCAGCTATGATGACTGACTTCATTTTCCCTTCCCAGTCCACCCAATTGCTCACTAAATAAATCAATACTGTAAATAATTGGGAGATGGGTGTCTAAATAGCCTATCCTGGCTTAGAGCTATAACCGACACTGAACTGCAAGAGGCATTTTCCATTTTCTCAGATTCTTGCACGAGATGGAAAGATTTTAGAGGATTTTTGACACATCATCATCTTTCCTGTTGGTGCAATCCTTTTTTTTTTTTTTCATAAATCCAAGGTACACTATTTCCAAGTGAACTGTAATTTTTGCATCATGTTCTTGTGTTGTTTGGTGTCATTTGCTCCTATAAATCATCATATTTTTCTTTTTTTTTATCCATCCTCACTCAAACTGAATTAATAGGCACTGAGATTTTCCAAACTCAGAGTTGGTGAATATAAATCCGAGCCAGTGCATTGATTTGACCATTGATTTGGTAAGTGGTGTTTTGTGTGCATGCAATGTTTGAGAAATTTCAGCTGTACATGAACTCACTGACCTGCCTACCTTACAGGTCCACCAACTGTAGCTGTGCATCTTGGTCATTTTAAACTGAAGAATTCTTTGAATACAGCTGAGAAATGCAGCTGAAGTTTGGAGTGGTTTGAAGGACACAGCTGATGTATGTTTTATGAGCCTATGTTGTCTGACATACTCTGACAGGTATAAAGTAAAAGAGAGCCAGACTTGAGTAAAAGTACAAGTGCTCTATCAAAACTAAAACTTCTACTCGTAACTTGAGTACAAATTAAGGTCTACTTTAAGCTCCTCACTTAAATGAAAGTACGGTACCACTTTAAAATAAGACCTTTAAAAAGGGGTTATGAATGGTTTATAAAGGAGATTATTAATGGTTATTAATTAGGCTGCAAATACTTTAAAACTCATTAGTAAGCAGTTAATAGATAAATAACAACATAGACAGAAATGACAACAGTGAGTGAGTAATGATTCCACACTCATTTCTACTGTCAAACCTCAGATCTTTCTAGATACCGATCTTACATTGTGTTTTCCATCAATCAGCATTAAACTTGTCATATTCATATATTTACTACTATTTTACAACTATTTACTATAAATTAAATGACTCCGTTGGATTAAATGACTAAGCAAACAACGGATTTGGGTGTGTTTTAGGCATAACAGGAAATAAAGCAGTTGCCATGTCACTTGCCATGCCATTTAAGAACCAGGTGTGCTCTGACTTTGGCACGCTCATATCTTAACAGTGCAGCGCTTTGCGCATCTCAGTAGAGCATACTGACCTGCACATTCAATATCCTTGTGTGAAGGTGCTCCGGCAGGTCATTTAAGGGAACAGCAACGTTATTTTATTTTGTATTCTGTTTATTGTTGATGTAAAAGCTGGATTAGGACCTGCGTAGCTAAGATTGGACGAAATGGACGGATGAATATTGACTGTTGTCAGGGTTTAAATTGGTATTTGGCGCACCTGTATTTTCCGCCGACAAGATAGGAACATGCCAGTGAAATTTACCTGAACACACCTCACTTTCAGACCACTATATCCGTCATTGTACATCTATTTTTCTAAACTTTGATGCTATTTTAGTAGCGCTGGCACAATGTGTGAAAATAGACTATAGGGTATCTGAGAGCATTGGGAAGAACCTTGTGTATAATGTAGAAAGATAGAGCCCAAAATATGCAGTGAAGTAAAAGTAGGGGACAAAATAATCCTCCAGTAAATAAAAACACAGCATTTTACTATTAATAATATTAGTGAAATAGTTCTACTTTGTTAATTTTAATATCTGATTGTAAAATGCTGCTTTTAGTTCTCCTTTAAATGACTAAGGATCCCAAGAACTACGTTCACATTACAAGCCTCATTAATCAATATAGATTTTTCACTCAGATCAGATTTGACTATCCTGACAGTTCACATTCGTAAGTGTAAGTGACTTGTGTCTGTTAGTAATGTGTGAACAAAATTTTGGACAGCACTAAAGCTCTATGTAAACAGGCAATATAAGCCTCATGAAATCAGATCGGACCATTCACATTCATGTTGCATGTTAATCTGATTTGGAACCAATATGAAGGCGACTCAAATCTGATTGGGAAAGATTATATTTGTGTTACGTTGAGGCAAAACATTGCCTATACTTTTTCTATTTTTGGACAGCAAGTTTGTGCTAGGAAGTAGTATTAGGTTTGTAATAAAGGTGCACTCACAGTGTGACTGTGTGTTGGGTGATGAAACATTGAGTTACACAAGAGGTCATCCTGATTTACCTCTTATCCAATAAAAAAGGCAGATTCTTTGTCTTCTTTTCCCCCCCTTCTTCTACGTATGTGATGAAACATCTCATTAATTAGCCGTCTCATAACCATGACCGTGCGCTCTGTAGTCGGAACATCACATTAAGTGCTTTAAAAGTTGTTCCTGTGCTCTTGCAATGCTGCCTTTGCTGCCCACGCTGGCGTGAATCACAGCCTTAAGTGTGAGCTCCTCTGATAACAGTGCCAGAATTAAATTATGAGCCTGTGGAAATAGAGAGATCACACGGACCATCTTCATTTTTATGAGCCTCGGCACACACGCACAACCTGCACGCTGCCCTGCTTTATGAGCCGTCTTAAATCCATTTAAATAGCGGCAGTAAAGAAATGCAATTATTAATAAAAAGCCTTATTGTTCAGTGGTGCAGGTCTTATATCCCCTGGTCCAGGCAAGTTTGCGTATGGTGGAGTGTGTGTGCGTGGAGGAACGCGTCGGCAATGATAACATTATATTACATTGTAGAACAACATACATTATGACGTCCGCCGCATGGGTGCGCACGCCGCCACTGAAGCTCCACGCGTGACCTCCACACGCTTTTGCTACAGTATGAAATCTATGACGAGAGTTCATAACAAGAAGGATCAGAACATCACAATCGTATCACTCCAGCGTCATGCTGTTATATATATATATATAACAGTACAGTTTTAGGGGCTGGTCTACACGGTCTATGATACAGTGTTGGCCCACTCAGTTTATACAGCTGCAGGTCTGTTAGCTCCATAGTGCTGCTTATTTTTGGGCAAATTTTGCAATCAAACCACCGTCTAATTCATTCTCAGTGTAGAGACTACAGGTCTTATTTAGTGATCTGTAGGTAAGCAGTCAACCACGCATGGTAAAGCTTGATTTAGGGCACGTCAGTGTGTTTTTGCTGTCGTAACGATGGGAAAAGTACACTTTGCACAGCTCGCAATGAGCAAAAGCTATGTACTCTTTATAATATGAAACAGTGCTAAAGACAATGTTTTTGTGTTATTATATTTGCTAAACTTTGCCTAAACTTTTTTTAGAGTGTTTTCACACCAGTAATATTTTGTCCAGTTAAAACGGACTCTGGTTCATTTGTACCCTCAGTGCGGATTGATTGAGCAGGTGTGAAAACAGTAATTCCAGCACGTATATCTGTGCTTTAACACTGAACGCTGAAACGCTGCACTTTCAAACACAATGTTTGGACTTGCAGTGCAGATGTACACATAGTAAACCGAGTCACGTGGCTGCGAGTAGTGTACACAGCACAGACCATGCGTGCATTGACACAGCGTTTGTTCATAGCTGTGGTAATTAGCGTTATCTGGCTAATCTATCAGATTAAACTGCTCCTTATCAGCAGTTTGGCTCAAATAAATGGACTATATTTAATAGATGGGTCAGGAGGAGATCCGTACCCAAGTGCGATTACTGTTTTCACACCTGCTCAATTAAACTGCACTAAACTTACAAACGGACCAGTTCATTTTAACCGGACAAAATAGTGCTGGTGTGAAAACGCCCTCAAATATACTTCTTTTATTTGATCTTAACTGCTGATAAGATCCAGTTTAATCTGATATTCTCATTACCACAGCTTTGTCTCTGCTGCTCCATGCTGTTTACACACATGGTCTGTGCTGTGTTCACTGCTCTTAGCTGTGCGACTCTGTTTACTACTTGTACATTTGCGCTGCACATCCTTATTGAAATCACTGTGTTTAAAAGTGCAGTGTTTCAGCATTCAGTGTTAAGGCAGCTTCACACCGCACAGATAAATAGGCTGGAACACAGAATCTTCTCACTATATTTACTTTCTTGCTCCTGTGACAGACAGCTCTGGCCAATCAGAGGAGACAATGTGCCCAAGTGCTTTATTGATGTGCATTTTGATGCGTTTAGGTTTGTGCCTGTATGAAACCAAACCAAACTAAACAGAGGGAGAAATGCTTCAAGTAAACAAATTCATCAACTGATTCGGACCATAGAAATTAACTACAGCACTTCTGTACTTGACATTTTTGTCCAGAACCTGATTCAGAAACCTGCAGCTTTAGGAGCTGTGTTTCAGAGCACACGACTAAAGGGATTTTGGGAAAGCAGAGCAGCACTGTGTTTCAGGAAGGCTTCTATCAATTTGCAAGAGGCCTCAGCAGCATAAGCTCACACTTCACACCACACTGCACCACTGATGCGGCACTCTTAGGATGTAATTTTATTCTCTCTACGAGATTTCTGTTCGAGTCCTTCTCTCTCTCTCTCTCTCTCTCTCTCTCTCACACCTCTCTCTCTCTCTGTTTCTCTTTGTCTCTCTCCCTTTCTCTATCAGGAGGGAAAGAGGGAGAGGGAGCCGTTCCAATTCCAGCAGTGACAGAAAACTGCCCACTCGTCCCGGTAAAAATTAGAAAAGCTGTTCCTGTTTTTATCTTTCAGATTTCCCGGCTTTTTTTTACGGCTAAATGTGGAAAGGCACTGGAGGCCGGGCGTGCTTTAAGCTACTATGAGGAGGGAGAGAGAGAGAGAGAGAGCAAGAGAAAGCAAGAGAAAGAGAGAGAGGGGAGGAGAAAAAAAAAGTTAAGCTTGCGCGTTGGCTAGCTGAGATATCGGCTATAAGCTGACAAGTAATTAAACCAGCATATCTATAACAACTGTCATCTCTTTTTTTCTGTAGAGTCTGGACTCGAACCAAAGGCGAGAAAAGCAGAAAAAAAAAGAGGTAGGGAGGAAAACGGGGGAAAGGGTTGAGAAGAGAGAGAGAAAAAGAGAGAGAGAGAGAGAGAGAGACTTCATGTTATTGAGTGTGAGTCGAGTGTCTTGCACAGAGCTGCTCAGCAGACTTCGGCATTTAAGGGATTGTCCTGGAGATCAAACGGGTCAGAGAGCCCTTAACCAATTAACAGCAAAGGAGAAGAACATCCAATAAAGGTGTACATTTCAGAGCAGCACTTTTAAGGGGCCCAAGCATGAAATGTATCTTAAGCCTGACACTGATGCACAAAAAGCTTGTGAGGAGCTCACACACACACACACACACACACACATTACATGTGTATTCTTGCCTTTGTGGGCATTTCCTTGTTCTTGTGTATAAGTGTATGTACAGGGGTTAAACAATGAAACTGAAACACCTGGTTTTAGACCAAAATAATTTATTGTCCTGACGGACAGTTCTGGTGGAAACAGGAGAGTTGAGGGGCACATTGAATTCTGCCGTGATTTGAGCAGCCGTGGTTTTATGTTTTTCGGATACAATCCGGGTTAGCACCCAAACATCCCTTTCAGACAGCTTCCTCTTGCATCCACAGTTAATCCTGTTGGATGTGGTTGGTCCTTCTTGGTGGTATGATGACATTACCCTGGATACCGTGGCTCTTGATACATCACAAAGACTTGCTGTCTTGGTCACAGATGCGTCAGCAAGACGTGCACCAACAATTTGTCCTCTTTTGAACTCTGGTATGTCACCCATAATGTTGTGTGCATTGCAATATTTTGAGCAAAACTGTGCTCTTACCCTGCTAACTGAACCTTCACACTCTGCTCTTACTGGTGCAATAATGTGCAATTAATGAAGATTGGCCACCAGGCTGCTCCAATTTAGCCATGAAACCTCCCACACTAAAATGACAGGTGTTTCGGTTTCATTGTCCAACCCCTATAGGTTTAAAAATTTTAACAAATTTGATAATGTCTGATTGGTCTAAAACGTGACCAGTAGGCCCAAATCAGAATCTTCACCTTCCATATTTTCTCAATTCTTTATCAAACTGTCAAATAAAGAGAAATCTGCACAGTAGAGCCAACTAGCACAGACTCATGTGTGTTAAAATTGAGGCAGAAATTATGTAATGTATCCCGGCTCTACCAAACAATACAACATCAATTTTATCCTCTTTTTTATTTTTAATACTAAAGACCCTAAAGCGTCTCCCCAGAGGAATTAAAAAAAGAAGATGGGAAAAGGTAAAGGAAGTGTTGAAACATCTCACTCACAGTTTTCACCTCTTAACAGAACATCAAAATAATACCCAACAAAACAACCAACACGAGTAAAAAGCAGTTCATTAGAAAAGAGATTGCGGGTCGAGGGTGCGGGACAGCCTCCAGCATGCATATCAACCAGGCCTTGGGGGCTCTCACCTGCTTCCCCGCAGGCCAGAACACAAACACCAGGCGCGTTTCAAAAACAAGCCTCTGTACACACTAGCTTATAGGATTACAAAGATTTTGGAGAGGGGTGGGGTGGCGTGGGGGTGGGGGGGTTATGAGCATCAAGCATGAGCTATGAATCTGCTTTACAAAAGTCTGTTCACCCCGCAGAGGTCTTCTTGCTGAAGACATTTTGAACCGATAAGTCTATACATAAGTTCACATAATGTTTGGCCAAGTTTCACATTTCTTATTTTTGTAAAGCTAAGCAATGACATTTACATTTACAAGCCCGGATAAGTTGAATTTACTTAAAAAAATTAAGGAAACCGGTTGCCTTAAAAAAGTTAAGTAATGGGGAGTAAAAACTTGAGTTAGCATAAATTAAAACATCATGTTGTTACAACTAAAGGGGAAGTTGATTTATTTCTAATGTAGCCCAGGGAGAATCACTACACACTGATGGTGAGTGTCAGAAACTGTTGGACACACCCAGTATGTAAATAGATTGTGACAGAAACCAATAGAAAAAGAAGCTTCCAATGACAACAGACTAAACTCAACTAACTCAATATAGTTGAGTATTGTTTAGAAATATCCAATTATATGTAAAACAGACTTAAATCATTTGAGTTTAAACAATGTATGGGTTTACAGTGCACCTTGGTCCTCTAGCACAGAGAAGAGTCAGCATGTTTGTTATCTGTTGATCTTGAGGGATGATTGTTTGAGCCGAGCTGTACTGGAAGCTTTAAGAACTCTTGGTACAGATCTGGCTTTAACCATTGTCATCAAGTAAGAAAACAACTTTTTCAATATGTTTGTGTGGAAACCCAACTATTGTGACTTAATTGTGTACTTGTGTTCTTGTGGACTCTGGAAACATCATTATTCGCAGCCCAAATACTGTTGAATTTAGATTAGAGCTTAGATTCTCTGCCCGAACCCGACCTGACCCGGGCCGAGATTTCCCACCACATTCCTCGGGCCGGGTCGGGTCGGGCTCCAGAAAATAGTCTAGTTTTTATTTATATTTTTATTTTTAAATAAAATAACGAAAATAACGAAAACTAAAAGTGAAACTAAACTATTTTATTTATCAGCGCTGTTTTCACTCCCGCAGTCGTACAGCGGGGGGTGTTGTGCCGATTCTGTCCGCGAATCGGGAGGCGGATTCAGCAGCGGATTCGGCACAAGCGCGGCGGCACCTCGCGGTCCGCGGTGTTAGTTGTTCTCGCGCTAGCCGCAAAATACGACAGAAAACACTGAGGGAGCTGCAGAATTATGTATGGGACTAGAATATGAGCACGAGGAGATAAAAGAGGACCTTTACCTGTGAGTAGCTCTCACCAGAACACGCAAATCTCTCTCTCTCTCTCTCTCTCTCTCTCTCTCTCTGTCTCTGTCTCTCTCTCGCACGTGAACTCCTCCGCGTTTGACCTGCAGCACTGTGTTTAGCTGTTCTTAAAAATAATTTTAATTAAATAATAGTTCTATGCTTCTATGTTACAGTGTAAATTAACATAATTCTGATCATATTTCGCTCATTCAAACAGCCAGTTTATGGTTGGGGTCGGGTCGTGCACGGGCTCGGGCAGAACGTGCACGGGCTTGGGCTGGGTCGGGTCGGATGTTTTGGGCCTGATCTAACCTCTAATTTAGATCTTCGCAGTTCATCAAGTTTAATACTAATACCCGGATGATTTCTTGCTCCTCACACATTATCGAGGATGTATGGAAAGTGACTTGTGTGACTTCTTATGGTCCGACATCCCAGAATGCACCTTGCACCAGTATAGGTGAGGAGAAAATACCTACCTGTAAGTTATAAGTTTTAAAAACAATACTCTTGTGTGATAAAATAACGTTTGAAATTAATTTTAGGCGAGAATGTAGTGGTTTAGACTTCCTATATGGGCTTTATTTGTTAAAGAAACATCTGCCTGAAAATGTTCTTCTACGTTTTCGGAGCAACACTTTCAAGTACGCAGCTGTTCCAATTACAGAATAAAAGTCCCACATCCTCCTGTCCTCGGGAGTATGCACTAGCAAGCTGAACTTACCAAGTCTGTTCTGGACAAGTACGGGAGTCCAAACTTGTGAACTTGTGTACTCTACTGTATAATGAGACACGTCCTAAGTTTCCCCCATGTCTATTTTTTTTTTAACAGATCGTAAATACGCTTGTTTATGCCTTAATATAACTGACAAATTAAAAAAAGCTAAATTTAATCTGATTTTGCTCATAACCTACTTTACAGCATTTGAAGTTTGTAGTGAAACTCGCTGACGATATGCAGGATATGCAGCTTAGTACACTGTGGATATTTAACATGCATGAAAAAAGCAGCATTTCGGTATGATGTAGTATCTAAGATACTCCCTTAACAGCATGTCAACACTATCTCTCCATTAATTTTTGTATGCTCCTTATGACTATTTTATAAAAATATCTAGTTAGCACATGGTAGGAAGGGGGGAAGCTGTCAGTTAGAGGCATAATTAATGTTCCTCATCTTAAGCGAAGGGACTCCTTTCTCCGCAGCCGCAGAAACCCGCCGTACCCGGCGCTTCTGCGCTCTCCGTATGCCTGCGGTGGGCCACGGGTGCCGACGGCGGGAAATAATCGTTTGTAATTCAGCGGAGCAATCGTAACTCATTTAGCTGCGTTGAGGGCTGAGGGAGGGAGACAAAGAGCTGAGCGTTTTTGCGCTGGAGCTCATTATGCCTGCTTTAAAACAATTTGCAATTCAAGGCCACACGGAGCGACGGCAAGAGGCAGGGGCGTTCGGCTTCAAAGGCGTGGAGCCGGGAGTGACCCCATAGCCCATTTCTAGGGTCAGACCCCTACCGAGGACTGTGGAGACCCAATTAAGAGAAATTTGAAAACAATCCAACAAGAGCTGTCTAGGCGTGCACAGTACGCCCGTCCTGAAGGGTCCTGCGGAGTTTCCTGCTTCTGCAGAGCTGGATTAAGAAAGCATGCTATAGGTGTGAGTTCACCACAGGCACACAGGCCACACAAATACACACATGCCTTACTTCTACACTCTCGTACACCCCATGCTTTGTTTTACTGGTGAGCTGATGCTGTTTGAGTGGAAGACCATAGCACTATGAATTGAACTTGGTCCAAAGACCAAAGAATTAGTTAATTATATTGATAATATTTTGAGTTTGAGTGTAGTCTAGTTGAGTATAGATTAGTTGGGTCTTTTTCCTAAGGACCCAATAGAGCAATGAGTAATCATGTTTACGCAGCACACGGTAAAATAGATAATGATGTAGGATCAGCACTTTCTGTGACTTTTTCTGTGAGTTTTTTTATTTTCTATAGTTTTGATAGATTGGAACCCCACATCACTCCTCACACACACACACACACACACTGTAAATGATCTACCTCAGTAACTGCTGTGATCATGTATGACCTATATGTTACAATATGTTACATATCTCTGCACCTTATCCTCACCACACAAATTTAATTTGTACCGAATTGGTACTGCATGGTCCTGCCTGTTAATTGCCTCACGTAATATTTTGTGAACAATGTCATTATACATCTAGAATAAAGCTGCAGCTCTTTCTTAATAAAGTTGTAATATTTTGAGATTTAAGTCATAATACTTCTAGAATAAATTTGTCGCAATTTCTGAATAAAGTCTTAATATTTTGAGATTTAAGTCATAATACTTCTAGAAGAAATTTGTTACAATTTCTGAATAAAGTCGTAATATTTTGAGAATGATGTCATAATACTTCTAGAATAAAGTCATAACACTTTCTGAATAAAGTCGTAAGATTTTGAGAACTAAGTTATAATACTTCTAGAATAAAGTCGTAGCACTTTCTGAATAAAGTCGTAATATTTTGAGAATGAAGTCGTAATACTTCAAGAATAAAGTCGTAATATTTTTAATATTAAGTCATAATACTTTTAGAAGAAAAGTTTCTTGTCTGCTGTCTTTATTGTATTTTTTGTAGTGTTATATAGTTCTATTTTGCACAGTCATTACACGTTTGTCTGTTGTATTGTTGTTTCATGTTGCACCATGGTTCTGGAAGAATGTGATTTTGTTGCACTGTTTACCTGTACTCACAGGTAATGAAAATAAAAAGCCTCTTGACTTTTTTTTTTAATCGGGTACATTGAAAGTTGTACATCATCTTTGTTTCTTAGAGTCTATGGGAGGCTCCAAGTGTGAAGGACACATTTTCCTGGACAAGCTAAGAGATACAAGGACCCAATAGAGCAACCAGTATTCATGTTTACACTGCATGGTAAAATAGAGAGGGTTGATGTAGAGTCAGCACATTCTGTGACTTTCCCTGTTTTAATTTCTCCCTTTTTTATAGAATTATCAATTTGGTTTGTCATGTAAATTGAAAATTTCACTTCATCTTTATTTCTTTGAGTCTATGGGAGGCTCAAAGTGTGAAGGACACATTTTCCTGGACAAGCTGATAGATACAGAACTGTCAATGAAGTGAAAGCATGTGAAATGAAGACGACCAGCATTGTCTGTCCATAGGTAAACTGACATGTTAAATTATAATATCTTTTCTAAAGACCTAATAATGCAACCAGTATTTATCAGTGCACATGGTGAACTAGATAATGGTGTAGAATCAGCACTTTCTGTGACTTACCATGTTTTAATTTCTGTAGTTTTAATAGATTTAGGGACTTTCAATGTTGTACATCCACTTTATTTGGTAAAATCTTGCTGAGGCTTAAAGTAAAAGGACACACTTTTCTGGACAAGCTGAGAGATACAGTACTGTCACTGAAAGTAAAAGCATGTGGAACGATCATGGCCAATTTTGCCTGTGTATCAGAACCCAAATAAATTTAGCATTCTTTAGCTTCTATTGGATATGGCAACATTCAATCAACACAATACTTATCCCATGTCCCATGACATGTGGCGTGTCAGTATATATTGCTGTTCATGTTGACTTATTCACCTGCACTAAAGGATCAAGGCTGGATCGTGTAGCATGGTTGGTTTTCTGTGCAAATCTCAGCGCACAGTGCGACCTCGCACATGTGAAGAGCCACCATGGGAGTCTTAGGTAATTAAAGAAACATTCAATCATGGAAATTAAAGAGTTTCTATCAAATGGGCCGCTGCTGGAATACTCATTAGTGTCTATCTGTTCATTACTCATCTCCTCGTTCAGCTCCTATTTTCATAGTCATCTAGACCTACTGTCTGACGCTGTCCTTCTGTTAGTCATGCAATAATTCCAAATATTGCTGTAATATTGAAATGGGATGTTAATAAAGATTTCACATACTAACTATATATTTTTTTCACTTTATTATTATTATTATTTATTTTTTTTTAGAATTTGCACAATAGCTAAACAAATGTACCTCAAAACTTTAACCCAGCATCCTGCAGTCAGAATTTTTAAATTGAATTGCTTAAATAGATTTGTTTTGTAATTCCTAACAGATGCACTGTATGTGCTATTCAATACTGTATGATCTATTGTTCACACATCTATTCAACTAGTCTAAAGCATTGGCAGGGTTTAGGATTGCTGCTCTGGTAGACTTTAAGAATAAAATCACTGCACTTTGAGAAAAAAAAAATGTGTGTAATGGGATTTTTAGGATAAAGTAATAATACTTCTACAATAAAATCGTATCATTTTCTTAATGAAGTCAAAATATTTTGAGAATAAATTCATTATATCATAGAATAAAGTCATAGCACTTTCTTAATAAAGTCAAAATATTTTTTAGAATAAACCAAGCTGGCACACAACCGACCTTCAACATTGAAATGTGGTTGAAATATGATTGAAATATGATTGAAACAATGTTGAATCAGCATTTAAGGTTCAATGGTTGTGCTAAGGTTGAATTTTCAATGTTAAAACAACATAATGTTCTCAACCTTCTGTCTTTTGAATCAACATTATATATTTCATCACCATATAATTTCTAAAAACTGTTGGATGGAGGAATTAAACAGTGTTTTACTTCTATTTGCAGTAACTGCTTTTTAATTTAACATCATATTCATGTTTTAATAGTTTTACTGTTTTTGAGATGGTGGGAAACTTTCTTTATACTCAGATTTACTGCAGTGATGTAAGTTTATTGTTAACACTCTGTTAACTGTAGAATTTTCTCATTTTAGTGAGCTATGGTTTATTAAAGGTTGAACATATGACATTGAAACAAGGTTGCCATATCAACGTTGATTCACTTTTCAAAATCAACAGTTATAAAGTCGTAATATTTTAAGAATAAAGTTGAAATACCTCTAGAATAAAGTTGTAGCACTTTCTTAATCCAATTATAATATTTTAAGAATAAAGTGATAGCACTTCTAGAATAAAGTCAGAGCACTTTCTTGATAAAGTCATAATATTTGAGAATAAAGTCCTAATAATTCTAGAATAAAGTTGTAGCACTTTCTGAATAAAGTTGTAATATATTGAGAATTAAATCATTAAAAATTCTAGAATGAAGTTGTAGCACTTTCTGAATAAAGTTGTAATATATTGAGAATTAAGTCACAATAATTCTAGAATAAATCTGTAGCACTTTCTGAATAAAGTTGTAATATATTGAGAATTAAGTCACAATAATTTTAGAAGAAATGTAGCAAAACAGTCATAACAGTAAAGTAAAAATATAAAAAAAAAATGTTGCATGCTATTGCAATTAGAGAAAAGTTATAAAAAAAAAAGTTAATGGTAGCATTTTAAGAAGTCAAACTATTTTGAGAATAAAGTTATTAAGAATAATTTAACAAAAAAAAATTACTGCTTTATTCTCAAAATATTACTGCTTTATTTTTGAAGTATAGAGGCTCTATAAAACTCCATCACATGCTGCTGCTGCTGTTTCAGGTGTTTTAATGCAGCAGTCTTGTTGACACTCAGTACAGTTCGCTTCAGACGTTTGACTGTCCAGCACTCACAGCTATCCCATCCTGCTGAGGTGCTGCTCTGTTTCAGGGAGTGAGGAAAGCGGACCCCCGGGGTTGGGCGCGGGTGGCTGGTGCACCTTATCAGCGGTTGTGATTGTGACGGTGCTGACAGTGACACGGGTAATTCATCATGTCATCGGTGGCACTGACGGATGGAGCGGCACCTCGGCTGTGTGAACCCGCCCGTCCTCTGTCTCCACCGTCTGTCTGGAATCAGCGCCGAGGCCTCGGCACACTGACAGCAAATCTATACCCACGCACTCGATCTGCGGCCACGACAAGTCGCCACGCCGCCGTCCGGTAAACTTACCATCTCCAGAGGAGCGGAGAGAGTCGGCGCGGTGCAGCCGGGAGCTCGGGACTCAGAATCTATGGATTGCACCCCAGTTGCAGTGACTGGTTGACTACTCAATTCTAGTTGATGGAAAAGAGTCAGGTGGCGAGGAAAAGCTGATATGTTGCACAATGGCAGCAATGCTGGATGTATGAAGATATATTGGATATATGGACTTTCTCACTGAAAGAGAGAGGGAGAGAAAGAGTGAAAGAGAGTGAGAGAAATAGAGAGAGAGAGATTTTATCTCTCAGGATTTATACTGTCTCTATGTTTACTTTAGTACAACATTGCAGAAGGTGCCGTATGAGATAACGTGTATCTACATAATGCAAGTTTTAGCTTCATGTCAAGGACCAACTGAGGGGTATTCACCTCATTGTTAGGTATTGTTAGCCATTGTTAGCTAATCAGGGGTTAAAAATAAACAAAACACAACAAAAGAAATATCCCAAATTAAATACACTGGTAGGAAAAAGTTTGGGCACCCCTGATAATTTTCATGAGTTTCCTTTATATATCATTGCCACCAAATTTTCCTGTAGGTAGCAGTAAAGTTTATGTCTTGGAATGCTGTGTTCTTTTTCCGCCATGCATGCTTCCCTCCAAATAACTCAATTTTAGCTTTATCTGTCCACAGCATCATATTCCAAAATGAAGCTGGCTTGTCCAAATGTGCTTTAGCATACCTCAGGCGACTCTGTTTGTGGCGAGTTTAAATGAACTGAACTGAAATTGCTGATCCAAACAACCAGTGATTTATAATGGAAAATCATGAACATTATCAGGGGTGCCCAAAACTTTAGCATACCACTAAATACCACCTTGTTGGATCATTTTTTTAAATTAAATTTAAGGTTTAGACAAATTTGTTAATTAACATAAGTTAATTTTCCAATTCAACTAAATCTTCTAATATATTTGTATTTATTTTCTTTTGTGACTAAAACTTACTAAATTAGGTTACAATAATTTTTTAAGTACTTTTATCTAGTCTTTTGAGTTAACCCAACATCTGAACTGATGGTGAATAACTTCTAAATAAAAGAGATCACTTTCTGAGGTAATAGATGAAGCAATATAGATGAAGGATCTGATCATAATGATGTATTAGTCCATTGTAAAAATGCACTTTCAAAAAAATGTCATGGGTATTTCAGGAAACAAAACAAAGCAAAACCCCCCAAAAAAATATCTCCTGTCGACTGTCTGTTCCTCTCTGACTTTACAGTGTAGATCTGTAAACTCTAACAGATGCCTCTGAGATCTCTATCCTCCTCTGTCCTTCAGGCTGTGACACAGAAATCAATCTGAATCTGCCATATTTAAGGAGACGTCAATGCTTTAATGTGCTTACAGGAATTAGGCTGGGAAAAGAAGTGCTGCTTTGCAAGCAAGGAAACACTCATTCATCCTAAGATGAAGATATTTTATTGTAGGATGTGACATACAGTACACCTGTTGTACCACACTGTGTATTTGTTATAGATTACAGATAATGGGAGGAAACTGTGTGAAGTTTTAGATATTTTAACAATATATTTAAATTAATATGACAGAATAGCAGAAGCATGGGATAGCAGTAAAAGAATTGGTCATGAAGTGAAGATCTTGATAATGCTCACACATGTATACATTGTAAGGTGTTATCTTAGTTTTGCGGCGTAAGACTGAATGAAAGAGTCACACATTTCTCTTTTGACAATAAAACAAATCAAGAGGCCACTTCAGTTTCTGAATCAGTTTTTTCCAATTTTGATATTTATAGGTATATGTTTGAGTTAAATAAACATTGTTGTTTTATTCTATAAACTACAGAAAAGATTTCTCCCAAATTCCAAATACAAATATTGTCATTTAGAGCATTTATTTGCAGAGAATGAAAAATGGCTGAACTAAAAACAAAAGATGCAGAGCTTTCAGACCTCAAATAATGCAAAGAAATTTTTAAGAGTTCAGAAATCAATATTTGATGGAATAACCCTGGTTTTTAATCACAGTTTTCATGTAGCTTGGCATGTTCTCCTCCACCAGTCTTGCACACTGCTTTTGGACAACTTTATGCCACTCCTGGTGCAAAAATTCTAGCACTTCAGTTTGGTTTGATGGTTTGTGATCATCCATCTTCCTCTTGATTATATTCCAGAGGTTTTCAATTTGGTAAAATCAAAGAAACTCATCATGTTTAAGAGGTCTCTCATTTTTCTTTTAGCTGTTATGAACAGTTCTAGAGCTAAAACCAATATAAAGTGTAACAAGAAACAGAAGCTCTTCCTTCAACTTTTCTTCTTTTGTTCTGTATTTGAAAGAATACCTAATAAATGTACTAAAGCAGTTAGCACTGAGGTTAGCATAACTTGTTTTGCTTTATTTTCACTGAAATTCCATCACTTTTTTTTAGCAATGATAACATTGCTAGGTGTATTATAGGGGAATTCAAAGCTAGAGCAGCCAAAACATGGTAAAATATGCCATACCAATATTGAAACCTTCAGATTATTCCAGCCTTTATTTCTTTTCACAACTTCAATTTAACTTCAGCACTCAGCGTGTGTATTTTTTTGCATGTGTTTCTTTGAAATGGCGCCAGTATCAAGAAAAATAGAGGCAGGCGTTTTGCTCCAGATGGGATAATCAAAAGCGTGGTGTGCTCAGCGTAATAGCCGAAACTTTATTTCTCTATTTATCATTCATTTGAAGCAATATATGGGTCGCCGGTGTGGGAAAAGTAGCTTTAGTCTTTGAAAAATAATCTGTCACAGAGGTTTAGCAGAGGTGATAAAAATCAATAGCCTGAATAGAAAATTGCCCAGAAGAACTCGCAACAGCGGGCAGATAAGAGGAAAGATTAAGTATGCTGCTTCCCTCTCTCTTTCTCTCTTACTCTCTCTCTCTCTCTCTCTCTCTCACTCTCTTCCCTCGCTTCTTCGATTCTTTCTACAGGAATCTCACCCCTGCCACAGCGCAGTCTGACACTCTTAAAAGGTTAGTGGTTAATTCCTGGTTTTCTGTGTCAATCTTTTGCCACCCCTGCCGTCCCCTGTCAAGGTATGGCCAGAAACAAAGCCCCCCCTTCCCTTTAAGTACGGGTGCTCAATAATCTATGAGGGGGAGATGTTATCAGAAGGCCGAGGCAGCCTCAGGTTGGGTAATGTCTGGATCATCAGAGGCCAGGCCTCAGCACAGGCAGCCGCTGACCCTGATTTGTTTCACCTGACTGTCTGAGGCGAGATAAAGTTTTAGCAGCCAGACACAAGGTGTGGTCGGTTTCAGACGAAAGAAAAATATATATTAACCCATCGAATCCTAGGCTGTCCTATGGCTGCTCAAAAATCTAATCATTTTAAATGTAAAATGAATCAGAATTGTTATATTTTCCTGGAACTGGGCATGTTTTAGTCAATTTTTTTTAACTTATTCTTGAATGTATAGACTTTAAATATATATATTCACACCCAAGATATCTTTTTTAAAAGGTTTAGACTAGAGTGTTTATGAGTTGAAAGCATAAGAATATTGATGATAGTTCATTACATGGCTTATTAATTATTACTTTGATAAAATACATGTAGAGCATCAGGCAAATTATTATTTTTTTGATAATCACACCTCTAGGATACATGTAGATTGCAAAAAAAAAAACACAGAAAAAAACTGACACTCAGAGCAGCCTATGCCTTTCAGTATTTTGATCAGGACACACAAAGAAAACTATATACAAAAATGTCAACTTTTTAGTCTAAATAAATAAAAATGTTTAGTGCAAAAGAACTACTTAGTAAAAATGTGCAAGTAATATAAGAACTATATAAAGTAGTGCTATATCTAGCTTTAGTTTGAGTGCAGGTAGTTTCACACTTTTTCTATGGACAAATATGTTTGATAAATATCTTTGAAGCACTAAAAGTAAATAATATTGGTTGGGGAAGAAGATCTGACTTTTTTAGGTGTTTTTCCCAATGGGTTTCTTGTAGATGCTTTACTGCACTGGGATGTCATCATTTTTAGAAAGAGTAAGTTCCACCCTTTCTAATCATATATGGATTATGTTTATGTGTGAAGGGATTCCTAAATATTTAAGCTGAGAACACAAGGTGCAATTTTGGAAGGAAAATCCGTCCGTAGGGTTCTAAGGGTTAAAAAAGAGGTGAGAAAGCACCAGGGAGGTGTGTGGAGGAGGTACGAGGTGGACAGCATCACATGTGGCAACACTGTCAACAGAAACACGCCTCTCAGAAATACACAGTTTCAGTGCCTCCACAGCCAGTGAAGAAGAAAATACAGAAATGGGAAAAAAAACAGGGCAGATAAACAAGTGAGAAAAACAAAACTGGTACAAAATTCAAACAAATCATCCATCGCGCACAGTACAAAAACAAACGCCCGAAGTCTTTAATTATTTAAAGCTTTTGCATATTCAGAGTGCCTAAAACAGGGAGAATTGTGAGAACAAAATGTGCATAAAGTGAATTATGTATCATAAAAAATTGTTTGTGTATTACAAATCAACAGTACTTTCCCTTTCCTTCTATTTCCATACGACTCCATTAATGGCACATTGTCATGCACAACTTCCGACAAACATCAACAAAGATGAATTCTTTTTGTTTCCGCCGAAACTAATCTTTGGAGACAGAGATGTTTCTTTTGACGACATCATCTCCAGCACATTCCCGCTCGGAAGAACGAGTCAGAAGAAAGCTTTGCAACTGTGCAGCATGTTCTCGTTTTGATTTCGGAACTTTACTTATCACTCAAAAATAATTAACAACTCCCTTTATCTCCGTCTGAGTTTATAAGAGAACTGTGTTTGTTTTCCGTGTGTGTGGGAAATGTTTCTGATTGTTAATTCATAAGAGTCTGCTCTGCCTGACAGACGTGTTTCACAAGACTAAAGCTCTAGACAGCTAAAGACGGCCTGACGTGAAATTTATTTCAATAATTTACTTCTAAATTTTACAGTTTTTTATTAATGGTTTTGGTGATATGGTTATAGTCGTTGGTCCCACTTTTCCCAATTTTTGTAGTTACATATAAACAACCCATGCAATAACAGTGTAATTACAAGTAAAGTACACATTGTTGCAGATTTAATTAATCACTGTTGTACATGTTATTAAACTTGTAACAATATGTCACACTATTACATGTGAAAATTCACAAGTTAAAATCTATGCTGACACGTGTAATCCATAACCTGCATAACTGTAATTAATCTGTAACAATGTGTACTTCACCTGTAGTGAATGTGTAACTACAAAGTTTTTAGAGACACATTATAAAGAGGAACTGAGTTGACTAAATACCTAAATACACAATGAATCTACCATTAGTAGTTACATATTAAATTACATTTATAATCAGTTTACAACCATTACAAACAATGCGTACATGACAGGATACACATTCATTATAATTCACAAATACGGAATCTTAATGCTTTAAGAGAGCTCAGTAGAAATAAGATAAATCATTGATCAGCACAGTAATTTATTATCCTACTCATAATAAAGTATAGTTCAGTAAAACTGAAATAAATAACAGATCACTAACTGACTAACTTATTTAGCAGTTAATATATATAATATATAGCTAATACTACAGAAGAGTTTAGTAACATAACTGCATAAGTGATCATCATCGTGATTTAGCAGTCTACTTAATACTGTAAAATATGTGATCAGCACATGAATTTATCAGTCTACTCATGCTTCAGTAGAGTTCAGTAACAAGTGTTTGTTGTGTTTTGTCTCTTAAAACATGATGAAAGTATAAACATGGTTTAAAGTATTTTACATACTCCTTTTTCAAATATTTTGTTGGCTAATGTACAGATATTTCGTTTAAAAATCCTGGTTATGTATTTCTATCATCCTCTTACATCCTTAATAAATATCCTGTTCATATATAAAATTACAATATGCTATTTTGCTATTGCCGGTAATAACTGTGACTTCTGTGGGCTAATGAGATTCAACAGTACAACCACATAATCAAAAGAGAGAGGAACCACCAGAATGCTGATAGGGTCTTTTTTTTTTAGAAAGAACAGGCAACCTGGGTGCTGTAGCAGAGATCAAACCGTGATATTAGCAAGTGGTCTCTAATAGTTTGTAAATATCCATCAAATTTGGACAGTCGAAACAAAGAACGGCCGGCTGGGCCAACAGGAATTCATCAGAGCTCTACCGTCAGCTGGTTTCCACTGGAGCTTCGGCTCACATTAGCACTCGTTTAACATCACTGGAGAGAAAGCTGTGACCTGCCGAGAAAGTACACGGGGAAACGTGTAGTGATACAGCACTTATGCCTGGTACCCCTCAGGCAAATAAGCCCTCCCTTAAGCCTATGCATGGGGAGCGTTTTGTTTTATTACCTTGAAAGATAAGTCGGGGAGGGTGGAGAAGAAGAAGAAAAAAAAAGACTCTTAAGTACCTGGGGAATTAAAATATCATATCAGTGTCTCCTCTCAGTTTCATGCCGGGCACCTAATTATAACCGTGTTTTAAATTGATCCTAGAAGAAAGATGGGTTCAAGTGCAAATTAATTTCAGATTACCACAACAAAGACAATCAATTCTCCACGAGCTTGCCAGCAAAATGCTTTCGAGAGGGCCCAAGGTCCCTTCCCGGCCTCGCTGGCAACTCGTAGAGAAACAAAGACCTTTTTCAGCTTAAATTTCACTAATGATCCAACACGGTGCCCATGCCTACCTGCTTCCCCAAACCCCCCCACCCCCTCCACCACTTTCCCTCGACCACAGTCTCAGAAGTACAGCTCATTAACGAGCCTATCAGCGGGAGAAACTCGCTCGACTTCATTAAACGAGCCCCGAAAGCTCGGCGGCAGCGGCCGGCTCTGTCATTTACACCCAAGAAGTCATTCTGCCCTGGCAGGCTGCAGCAAGGTCAACGGCGAGAAGCCTCAACTTCAGCACTGTGCTTTTTCTTTTTTTCACTTTCTTTTAAACTCATTTTATCCTTCCCTCTCTCTCTCTCTCTCTCTCTCTCTCTCTCTCTTTCTTTTAAAGTCAACATTTGTCCAAAGTGAAGGTCAAGTGTACAACTGCCACAGGTCAAACCTATATATATATATATATATATATATATATATATATATATATATATATATATATGTGCCCTTTGAGAATGGTCTAAGGGCAGGGGTCTAACTGTTAATTAACGTTTAAGGTACAATAAAAAAAAAATGAATTGGGCACCTTGCTAGTTAGTTGCAGTACAGATGGACAGACACATGCAAAAAGGGACACTATCACGCCTGGCACTGAAGATGCTCCTGTATCTCCCACACTTTTCTCTACTGGCGATATCCAGACCTCCAGTCTCTGGACTGTAATAACCACACATGATGCACCACACACTGACATTAATCCCGTTTACAATCACATAATGACACTGCACATGGCCCTACCGGAAAGCCAATCACCTGAATATTGATTTCACTTGTTACACTTGATATATATACATACACCCTTAGTTCACTCACAAGTATTCCTCAACGAGTATTGTTGCATTTTCCACTCTACAAAGCTTTTTATACCATTGCCTGTGTTACCTCTTTTGTTTTCAACTTTGTTTTGCATTTAGCGAATCACATTTTTGCCTGCCTTCTGATATTGCTTTGCTGTGTTTGACCCTTGGACTGATTCTCGTATTTGATATGTGTACTCCTTCTTGCTGCTGTTTACCAGTGTTGACCTTGCTCATTTTGACTACTCTCTGTGCCCAAACTTATTTTAATATAGTTTTTGAATTGCATCTGCACATGTCTGAGTCCTATCCAGCTATGACAGACAGATAGACAAACAGACAGACAGACAGACCCACAAACAGAGAGACAGATAGATAGAAATTCACCAAAATTACCTGAAAAAAAAAAAAGTTAAGATAGTCTATCTCTCACCTGCAAAGTTGCTGTTTTGCTGATACACATTTTTCATTGGACAGCGACAAAATGTACTAACATGCCATTGACATGACATAAGAACTAGTATTATTGTATCCCATGACTTTTGCCATGTATCATGGCAGCTAAAAGCATAGCACTGACCTGTGGGGATATGTTTGTGGGGTCTCCTTCAGTGAATGTGGATGTGATTTCTGTCAGAATTGCTTCACTTTAGAGTTTGCTTGGACAACTATAGCCAGATGCTGCCAGTCACAATCATTACCACCCCCCGCTGAACTGTCCACTGTGGGTGGTAATGCCTTCTATGACGTAACGTATTCCTTGTATAAATGTGACACTGTGGGTCAACAGATGTTTCATTTTCACACCATTTTTCACACAAATTGATTGGCCCATCAATCTGGCACCATCACTTAAACTGTCAATAATTCACATCACCTTAAATTGCACCTCACTTTCTCACAAGAATACAACTTAGCTTATACTGGTGTTGGCATTCCCAAGCCATATCCTGAGGTAAACCACTCTGAGGTGGTATTGATCATGATATGGCCAAAAATATCCATGCGAACAGGCAAGTGATGGTTAAATCAGGCCATGTTCTTTCTCAACAAGACAAAAGGCACTGGACACAACGCAAGTTCCTGTTCCATTAACACACAATCTGAGTTTTCATTCTTTTTTAAGTTTAATATGTATTCTGGGTGGAAAAAACTTATTTAATGCATTTCACTATCATTTACCTAAAGGCTGTGCAGACCTGTATGTATCTGAAGACCACCAGAGACAATCTGCAACCTGACACAGCCTCTTCTTTCTGAACCTACAGTCTGGATTTCATCTCACATTGAGCGCTCATGTTCTGTTTCCTCGATAGCCACATTCCCTCTCCTTCACTGCATGTGTGTCGAAAAGCCCAACACACCAAGGCTCGCCTCCCTGTATCCACTCATCCATCCTTCCATCCATCTATCCGTCAGCACCGGCTCTATAGAAACTAAACATCTCCCTCAGTCCCTCTGGGAACGTGACCAGAGTGGAACGCTGAAAAAATTCAAGTCAAGCTTCATTAGCTTCTCATTACCTTTGCAAACTGAAAGCAAGACAGAGAGAAAGAAAGCGAGAGCAAGAGAGAGGAAAAAAAAAGAAAGAGATTGGAGCACTAGGCCATGGGAAAGCCAGTCGAAATCCCCTTTTGAGCGCGTGCACACTGAAGCATGCAGATCGCCCTTCGCCAAGGGAATTAAAGTTTTATTTCCATTCCAGTAACACAATAATCCCATCATTAAAGGCATTGTTTAAAGTCGAATATGCTATCGCTTACCGCTGCCTGAGTCAATTTCCAGCCCTTCAACTGCAAGTGGCAAGTTTTATAAACCTGTCATGTCGTATTACGCCAATGGAAAATATCATCTTTTGAAGTTGGCTGCTCTCTCTCTCTCTCTCTCTCTCTCTCTCTCTCTCTCTCTTTCTAGCACACACAGTGTATTTTAATAATTCTTTTTTTTTCTCTTCAATTGCCTGGCTCATCTGCATCTCTCAGCCCCGGGGGACGAAACAGAGGGCTGGAACTCTCGGCTGGGGAATCCCTCTCCTCCTCACCGCTTTGCCTTCTTCACACAAAGATTCCGGGGTGAATTGGGCCGCTGGAGTTGCTCATCGAAAACACAAACATTGCACAACGCTCCAGAGGACGCCATTGTTACACAAACACTGATGCTACAAAAAAAGACAAAAGTTACTGCCATAAAACAAGCTGGGGAAAAATTTCCTTGGAGCGCTTGTTCACAGGTCCGGGTCTATGAACAGGGCCAAGGCTGGGGTCATTTAATGTACGTTCATGATTGGCAGGACTCTATGAACATCTAAAAACATCTAGGCGCTGAAATTAGTAGTAGCTTAGTAGCAAATTAACATGACCTTTATTACAGATTATTAATTTTCCCCTTTGGCTTATTGCTTATCTGTCATTATGGCCTAGAAACCACTCTCCATTTATTTTTTTTTCCAGTTGTTATTTTTTATTCTTGAAAAAAATAAAACACAATCATAAAATTACACAGAATTCTCAACTCAGATGAATTATCCTTTGTTACAGTATTTTTTGTCTGGCCTTTGTCTTAGCTAGAGCTTCAATTCTATTATTTACTTTTAATTCTCCTCCAGAAACTTGGAAAGTATTTTTCCATACCTGCAAAATTCAGTCATAAATGTCAAAGCATCTCTCCATTCTCTCCATCCAATTCCCAAACACATTCAGTTATTAAGTTGTTAAGATCTGGACTAAGTTCAGGCTACTCAGCAGCTTCTGCCTGTTTTGTATGGTTGAGGTTCCATTTGTCTGTATCTTGTTTTTTTATGTTTTGTTTTTTTATGCTTGGTAATGTTGATCACGCTGGTCATGTTGGTGATACTTGCTGATGCTCGGCCGATCATCATGGTCAAGCTGAGTTATAATGCTTGTTTTGCCTGTTCAGGTTCATCATGTTGGTGCAAGAGCAACATGCCGTCAAACTCAAACCAAAATGCTGTATGTTGGTCAAGAGTTCTTTTCAAGACATCCCAGTGTTAGCTTCATAAACTCTGTAGAACTACTAGGAGTTGTGGCATTTCCATCCACTGGTAAACCATAGGAACAACAACCCAGTCAGTTTGCTTTGGATGTGCTGTTGTAACTGAATCATAATCATTAGGGGTTATAAAGGAGCATATGGGGTTTATAATGTTAAACATTCACTGTTATAACAAATGCGACATTGAGTCATGTTAAAATAGAACAAATTACACCCCAAATTACTCAACCTTGTGCTGTTCAGATTTACCCTTACTTCACTATAACTTATGATGTTACAGTGTAGGGGTTTCTAATAAAGTGGACACTGAACATAACTCCTCTTTGTGCTTTTCCAGATGAAACTAAAAAAGTGCTGATAAAAATTGTAATAGATGTGTTGTTTCACTGCTTGATACTTTCTTTTTCATTTCTTTTGAGAATATCCAGTTGTTGTAAGGTTTTGCACTTTTGTGATAGAGTTTATTTCTGAGCTGTTAGACATCAACCTACGCTTATGTCCAGCTCTTTTGTTATTATGTAATGATTCTCGATTTAATTTAAAGCTAATACAAAAGATGATTCTGATGGCAGGCTCAATAGCCTCTATAAAGGTTAGTTTAAAGCAATACTATGAGTCTAATACTCTGTTAAGGAACATTTTCTGGACATTCTGGTCTACAGCCAAACTTTATAAGGATATCACAAGAACTGATGGTAACTGGACAAAATTTGGCTTGTGAAGGATCATATTTAAAAAAAAAGAGGGACATGGGATGGGTCTTTTGTTTTTCTTCAGTTGTTTTTGATTTTGTGAATGCACATTTTTGTGAGTAATGAATGTAATTGCATGTATTGGTGTGTGATTGTTGTAATTATTATGAATCCAGTAAATTGTTATACACAAAAAAAAAAGGTGGACAATGAATGTAGATATAATCAGATTCATCACATTGGATTTGATGGGTTTAGGCGTATTTTGAAATCTTACTAGCATATTTATTTCTCACATTTCCCCAGTGATGTCTACTGCGTCTTAATACACGTTAGCACTTCTCAGATGTGTTTGCCAATGCTGCCTAATCCGCTGGTCGTCATTAGTAGGTGAAACCACATGGAGTCTTTAAGGAGGACGGACAGTGTGTGGTGGCCCAGTGAGGATGCAGTCAGCGAGGGCAGAAGAACAGGATTATCCCTTTACAGTTCAAGGCCATCTTTCAATCTGGGCCCCCACTCCTCATGGGTCAGCGGGTATTCACGCCCTCCCTTACACACTGCTGATCACGGCCATGTGGTGCTCATCCAGCCATTGTTGCTCCTGCGTTTAGCTACTTTACCAGGCCAAGGCAACAAACCATATGATTCAATTCCACCAGAGCACAAAAGGAAGAAAATACAAGGCTTTGTATTGAATTGGTGTGGGCCAGATTTTACAAAGGTAGCAGAGGGGGGTTGTGAATGTGTTATTTAATGCTTAGTTGCAAGGCATCACTGGCAAAAACAGCTTGGTCCAACATATATTTGAATAATTTGTAAAGAGTTTAAACCTATACGTTCTGAATGTAAATTTAATGCAATTCCTAACATAAATACTGCATTTGATTAACTGTAATTGTAATATTTTGTTGAACAATGCATGTACTGTTTATTACAACCTATTTTTCAGTCTGTGGCAGAGAATACACTGTAGAAAATATTTAGGAAATAAGTCACAATAACTTTTTTTTCCCCATTTATCTTAACTGAAAAATAGATTTTTGTGATTTCAACAGTTTATTAAAGTTTATTACTTATTACTTTCAACTCCGGTATTTATGTTTATGTTTAATTAAGTGGAAATAACAAGAATACTGCATTATTAGTTACTTCTGTTCTTTTCCAATAATATTCTTGTGATCAATAATTAATCAGTAGTTAATATAAAAAGCTGAAATTATAGTTAATAAGTAGTTCTTCAGGAGTTACATAGAAGACTAATATAGTTTTATTAATTATCTATTGGCCTTAACTTTGAAACAGCATTACAGTGTTACCAAGTTGTTTCTCTAATTGTGTAGTTACACATTAATAACCATGTAATAACAGAATAATTAATGGTGAAGTACGCTTATTGCTGTTTTTTACAGTTAAAAAAGTTATGTAATTACAAAATTTGACTTGTGTGTAATAGGGTGAGTGGAATAAGTTCTGTAAAATAATGTTTCTCTGAACAATTAGGACTGTGATTATGTATGAATACTAAACACTATTATTACCAGATTTCCTCATAGGAGGATGGACATAATATTGTACTGTAATCAATCTGTTAAAATTTGTATTTCACCAGTAGTTTTAAGCATTATTACATGCATTGTTATTGTTAACTGCACAGTTATTAGCGATTAGCGATACACTTATAATTGTATTACTATTTTAAGCTTTTGCCCTGAAATGTCAACATGCTGATACTCTCCAGAACAACTTGCAGTCCTTACGTCAACTGTACATACATCATACAGCTCCAAATGCCAGCCTGTACTCTCTCTGTGTTTTATTAAAAAAAAAAAAAAAACAGTTGATAAATATTTTCTTAGCACTCCAAAATGAGGTGCGGTATAAACTTATCTCCCCTCCCATACATCTACAGAACTTTCTTTTTATTTATTATTATTAATCCCTTTGACTCATGATAAACAGACCTCCTCTTTTTTTTTGTACCATATTTGCATCAGTGCCAGGAACCGACTACTATCTGGAAACAAATGAAAAGCTTGCTGTGATTAATGGAGTGGCCGTGGACGGTAAACTTCCATGATAAAAGTCTTTCAAATAATAAATTGGGACTTAACGTCGGCGGCGGGAGCCAGGAGGGAGTCGCAATTCTTCCTGGTTGAGATTATCTCCAGTCCTGCGCGGCGGAATCGAGTGCTAGTTAACATTCATGGCAGGTAGAAGCATTACATAGACTTATCATGCCAGGCCTTGTTTGGCTGACCTGTTCTGTTCTGATTGGCCACAGGATAGGGAAGCGAGGAAAAGAGAGAGAGCGAAAAAGAGAAAGAGAGAAAGGGAAGGGAGGGGGGGGGGTCTAGTTCCTCACTGTAGTGTGTGTAAGTTGAAATAGGAGCTACTGTATTGCTATCCCCCTCCAGTCCGGTGCTAAAAGCCAAAGGAAATTGAAATGCCCAAGGAAGCCTGGCGGTAATTAATCATAGCTCGCCGAAGCCTGTCAAGACACCTCTAGACAGCTGATATTGCTGTCAATTCCACCTCTGCCTCTGCCATCTGTAATTGTTTAAAATAGTAGCCTGATCCCGTAAAGTTCACACGCCCTGTGGAAGCCTGAACCAGCCGTGCCAAAGCCTCCCTTCACACCCCGGGGTTTATACAGACCTGTAAAAGCAGGGAAATCAGCTCCATTTAGGCAGATCATCATTGCAGACACACAATATATCCAGCTCTAGCGTATATGTGAGATTATTTTTTTTAGGTTGTGTCTGGACTATACTTAATGTGATGATAGGTGTGATAATAGGTAATGTAAAGTATAAATTTTCAAGTATTCGAGTTCAAAGAAGAGTCCATTAAATAACTCTTTACAATAAGGACCAGGTCTGTCATGATAATTAAATGATCAACTTATCATACAATAAACATTCATGACCTCAGTAATTTTAGATAATCATGATAATGCCTATTGTGTTTATTTGTGTGTTTGTTCACATATATAACAGTGAGCGATATTTGATATTTTAGTCAGTCAAGCTAATACAACCAATCCTTTAATAACATATTTCTTAATTGGGTACCACTTTCAAATAAGACAGAAAATGATCGTATTGTAATTTTAAGACCATTTAATGCCACTGACATAATGATAATAGAATAGTGTAACAAAACTATTGTACAATTATTACCATTAAGGGTACCACTTTACAATAAGACTACCTTTGTAAAGGGTTTATAAATGGTTTGCAATTAGTTTATTAATGATTACTAATTAGGTTGTAAATGCCTTAAAAATCATGAATAATCAGTTATAACACATATGTAGAAAGGGCAACAATGACCTCTTGTCTGCCAAATAGTGAACTCACAGCCATCTATATTGTTGCACTTTCTATGTATGTGTAACTGATTATTAATTAATTTTAAGGCATTTACAGCCTAATTAGTAACCATTAATAAACTAATGGTAAACCATATATAAACCCTTTATAAAGGTAGTCTTATTTAAAGGGGTACCTTAAAATTACAATAAGATAATTATTTTAATTATTTCTGGGAGAATATATTGTACATAAAATTGTTATTGTGACAGGCCACATACGAGAACATTAATGTCTCAAATAAATATTTATTGACATCTATAAATTGTATAAATCTATAAATTCCTTATTAATTAACAGTGTCTACAACAAGCTTACGTATTAAAATACTAGTAATGTTTAATTACTTTAATATCTTAATTTAGTAAGTATAATAATGAGCTGAGACATTCCATAACCATTTAACAATGTTTGTTACTGTCATAATCACTTTTCATGTATTCATGTATCTTTAGCATTGCCCAAACACTGTACAACAATATGTTGTGTTATTTTATTTATTTATTTTTTTTAAGGTTTACTCTAAATGAGCTCAGTATAAAATGAAAAAAGAAATGTTAACCCCTTATTTTAAGGAACTTTTTATACATTTTATTTTTAGTTTTTTTTTTTTATGTGGGCGTTGATTTTTGATATGTCTGCCATTGCTGCCTATTTAAGCTGAATAATTTTTTATATTATTCTTTAAGCTACTTTAATTAAAAATGTAAGCTATGTAAACATGTCTTAAAATCTGCTGTCCACCCTGTCATCTGAGCACTAAAATCATTAATGAAATCAGGGTCATTAATTGTTTTAGAAAACCAAATGTATCAGCAGCCGGAGTCCGAGAGAGCACTATTGGCTTTGCTCTCTCTGGGTGGCGCTCTCTCTCTCTACCCTCATCACTCCTAAAGTGAGCTGAGGTATTAGAGATGGTTTGCTGCACTTTCCTCAGAGTGTGCTGGTTACCCGGTAATGTAACATCAGTTACATGGTAGCTAGCTGGTAGCTAAATTTGCATGCATTTACATGCATTTGCTAGTCTTCATCTTTCTAGTGTTGGGGCATTAATAGCTGAAGTTGGGGAGAAAAATCTGCATCTTTAGGTCGACCATGTTTTCCTCATTTTTTATATTTTTTACCACTCCTTATCCTTTCATTGTCCGCCATGTCATGCAGCTTGCTATGATAGGTTAGACAATGCAAATAAATAAAGATTAATATAAAAAGTGAATAAGCTGGGAAAATAAGATTTTTGTATAGTCTACAGTCTTTCAGTCTCATTTGATAAATAGTCAAAAGCATTAAAAATCTTCTTCATTTCAGAGGCATAGAGTTTTTATTGCCGTTATTTTACAAAATGTATCCAACATACTCATTATATATTTAATCAATCATAATAAAAACCTTCTCTACTATTTATAAGCATAAATATGTTTTGATAGCAATAGTTATTATTTAAAAAATCCCAGCGTGCTCTTGTCATCGCCGGTAATAACCACTAAAATCTAAGGGTTAATAATGGGCTGAGTGTCTGACATCTGTACAGCACTACAGGCTAATGTACTGAATGTTATTTATTTATTATCAGGATTTCCGTAAGGGGTGGGGCTTGGGGGGAAGTGGAGGGTTTGGGCACGTCTCTCGGTAGCTGCCCCTGTGGGCCCGCCTCTGTCTTTGGAGACCCCTCGCATAATTACCATTAACCGGCCCGCTGCAAATCTTTCAGTCTTACTCCGTCAGGGAGCCCCAGGGAGCGGCCCGATGGGCAGCCGCACGCCGCAGCCGCTGCCAGGAACAGATGTCCAAGAAATAGCATCTCCTCCACCTCACTAGTCAGACCCCAGTGAAAACAAACCCAGCCAAATGATGACAGGCGGAGACATTTCAGCTTTCCTCCAGGCAGGACAGGAGTGTTATTCATGCTGGTGCTTGATTCTGAATGTAAGTATATAATAAATGTATAGTTAATTCCAGTAAAGTCAATAGGAAATTGGACGTGGACGATCACCTTTCAATATGAGCACCACAGAAATGTCAATGCCAGTCAAGCAGGCCTCCGCGTGGAGTGTGAGTCATTGAGAAATACAGTCAAGAGCTAGGTTTGGCAAAACCAACATGGTGGAAAAAAAAGAAAATGACCGTAAAACATAGATCATTGTTCTGTCTCTGGGTATCCTGTGGGTGGAAATGACAATAATATCAGCTGTCTGCATTTAATATTCAGTGAAAACAACCAAAATATTAATACAGTCAGCTTATGTCTTCTAAAGAAATGTGGGTGGTAATGTATGTGTAATGACCATGAACCTCAAAAAAAAAAAAAACACGACTGTATATCTATAACCTACAATCTCTGGAGTAGCTGTAGTGAAGCATCTGATTACAATAAAGTACATTAGTGAAAAATAAAAAAATAAAGGATGGACTAAGAAGTTGTTGAAGAATTGTTGGCATGGAATAAAATGTATTACACAATATTACAGCAAAAGAAAAAAAATGTAGCCTGGATAGAGATATGGGTGAGAATGGAGGTATACAATTTCCATATGCCACCCTGTGGCACATTTCCCAACAGATGTTGCAGCTGGGCCATATATATATATATATATATATATATATATATATATATATATATATATATATATATATATATATATATATATATATATATATATACAATATACATATGGTGACTTGACAAGTCAAAGAAGTGTTGCAATGTTATATTACATCACATTTAGTGGGCGCTTTTTTCCAAAGTGACTTACAAATAATCATGAACATTATCAAGAGGACTTTTTTTAAAAGAGCCTAAAGGAGGCCAAGGGTAATAGTGGGATAGAGTAGGAAAGGAGGGGAAGAGGGAAATTAGGTTAGAAGTAGTTAGTGTGTTAGAGGTGTTAAGAGAGTAAGTGCTCTTTGAAGAGCTCTGTCTTCAGGAGTTTCTTAAAGATAGCGAGAGATTCTCCTGATCTGGTAGTGGAATGTAGTTTGTTCCACCATTTGGGAACTCTGTATGAGAACAGTCTGGATTGCTTTGTTTGAATGTTTAAAAAAATGACGTGATGTTCACTGTAGGAGCGCAGCGGTCAGAAGAAAATATAAACCCTTCAGGAGTAAGCTCAGGTACGAGAGACCTGCTCCTGCATTACCTTGTAGGCAATTATAAGGGCTTTAAATTTAATGCGAGCAGAAACCAGTGATCCCTGATTGGACCAGGATTTGGGTGGCCTGTTGCATTAGAAACAGTCTAATCTGTAATGCTCCCCCTGGCTTTATGTGGACGAGTATTATCCTGCTGAACAATTAAAGCGTTCACCCTCAGGCCTTCATACTCAAAGATCTCACTAATGTGCTCTTAGAACCACCCTGGCACCACCCTATCACTCTGTTTGGTGTGGCTACAGGCAAAGGAAAATAACACATGGTGTTGCCAGCAACAGTTTTTTTTTTTTTACATTAAATTGACAGAGCCCTTCAATGGCTCCTTTTGAAAGGGACTAAAACTAGCAAGAATATAGCTGGTGAAATCTCTTGCGACTCTATGTGAGACTGATTTAGTGCAAAGAACTTTGTCAACATTTTTGTACAGTCCATAGACCTATTCTAACTTGTGTTAATGGAGGTATAATATGCACAATTTAATTTAATCTGTTTGGAGAAAACTTGTAATGGACGTTATTTTCAATTTTCCAGTGTTAACAAAAAAATCAGCATCCCTCCTCTTCGGAGGACTAATAATACTTAATTGTTTATTAATTTGTTTGTTTAATTTATGTATACATATATACATTTAATAAATATATATTTTTGTAAGCAGAGACAGTTGGTGGGTTCAGGGTTGGAGATGCAGAAGGGGGAACAAAGGAAGAAAAAACAAACAAACTAAAACAAATAAAAAAAAGACAAAGAAAAAAAATAGGAAAGAATAAGACATACATGTCTATTAATATATACCAAAATATAGCTAATCAGAATACAGAATCATAAACTTACGTGCGATTTTAACTAATGATTTTGCTACGGTTTCTCTTGTGTTGGATTATTATGTGATTTACTGTAATGTTTGAATTAGATGTGTCCAAATTATTTTCGGTGGGTTCTGAGTGTGTGACTAGAGAAAGATAGTCTGTTAGCAGATTTTTCCAGTGATTGATGTTAAGGCTATTTTTTGTTTTCCATGTTTTTTATGAGGATGATCCAGTTCATGAGGGCGATAGAAAAAAAATCTCTAAAAAGTAAAGGAAACAGGGATTTCTTAATACTTTATTCGAATGTGACTATACTAATAAATGGATAGATCTGTACATCTATCAGTAGATCTATTCATTCGATCAAGTTGTGTTCTGTGTAATATCATCGTGAAGAGGACAAATCATGTGTGCAGAGATCCCAGAACAGATTGGCTAAATTGCCATTATCCCCATCTTTAGGCACACAAAGGACTGGGGATCCATGCATGAATGTTCTTTAATCATCTTCAATCCACTGCTCTCCTCCTCCCAGCTCCCCAGCAGCAGTGGAGCAAGAGAGATAGAGCGAGACAGAGGGAGAGAGAAAGAGAAAGAGAGAGTGAGAGAGAGAGAGCGAGAGCATGACCCTGCCCAGTCCCACTGGAGTGCTGTGGCCACTGTGATTGCAAGGCATTACCGCACCCACATTAGCATAATGATCCCCCTTCCTTCCTTCTCTCTCTCTCTCTCTCTCTCTCTCTTTCTCACTCTCTCTCTCTCTCCCTCCCTCTTTTCTCCCTCTCTCTCTCGTGCTGTGTGTGTGTGTGTGTGTTGTTCCCCGAAAGCTCCCAGAGGTCCTTGAGTATTTTAAGCTTGTTAATAATCATTATGGATGTGCAGTGAAGTGGGTGAAGAGAATAATTAACTCACCTGAGCCAATCCAAATTAACCCTTCACGCTTTCGCTGGAACATTCCTCTTCAAATACGGCGCCCATCAGGGACCCATTAGAGATGGGTAATGGATGAAGGGATAATGCCACGCCTGTCCCATTTAGACCCGTGATATCACACAACGAGTGCCGTCCTTTTCACTGTAGACGACACACTAACCATGACACACAAAAAAATTATATTAAATCTTTATGAAAATGAGTCATGTCTTTAGAAAACAGACTGTAATATGAGTGCAAAGTAAAATTCACAGTGTTAAAAACAAAGTGTAAACACATTTTATCTCTCTGTGAGTTTTTCTAACAACCCTCAGTGATAAACAATAAATAATCCACAGATTTGGTGTTATTATTCAGAGTTAAAATTTAACTCTGTCTAATAGGCCCCGCCTCTTGATTCTGCTCAGCATGCTCTGCAGTCACCATTATTTTTATATTCTTATATTATATGTGTTTGTAGGTAAATGGGATTTTTTTGTTGTGGTGGTTCCCCTGGTGGAGCACTATTCCTATTCACTCTCTTGATGTTGGGTTTAATGGTGGATAAGGGTCTTCACCCAAAAGTTATTGTGTTTTGAGAGAACCACTGTTTTTTGGCAGTTTTTGATGGTCTCTCTTGTTCGAAATAAAGCTTAGATAGGATAAAACAGTGATTTATTCTGTAAAGTTTTTTCGTTTTTTTTTTTTATAAAGTTTTATAGAAACTCTGGTATACAGTTTTGGGTAAAGATCAGAAAAAAAAAATAATAAAGTCAAATGAATTAAATGAGTTGTTTTATCTTGTGGGGTAAGATGTGTTAGCACTGATGAGAGTTACATAGAGTCAATATAGGACTCTTCTAATGTTTATCTAAACTGTTTACTCTTGTGGTAGAGTTATTTTAACAATATAGTGAGTGGGACCATATGTTATCAAGGACAGTATTAAATTCAATTCAACAGAGTTTATTTAACTCTGTCAATTTTGCTGTGTGCTGTTCAATAACACTTGGTACTTAATATGAAATAGTTTGACTGCTGAATAGTTTGGAAGTAAAATAATTATACTTAATATCTAACATTAATATTTACCTTTAAAAATGACACTGTGAAATGTACAGTAACTTGCTGGCAGCAATAAGCTAGTAGGTCACTGTTGTAAATTATACAGTGGTCATAGTGTACATTTAATTGTACTATCGATAAAGAAAATTTGCATTTTAAAAAAATCTTATAAAATTAAAAATATATATTTACTGTAATGTAATATACCTTTTATATTAAAATGTGTAACATTACAACACTGTTTTCTTTAACATACACAAATAAATGATAATTAAAAATATAAATATTTTAGTATGTGAGGTCATATATTTCATATAAACTGCATTGGATTTTTTCCCCCAGTGTAGTGCAGTGGACCAACACCAATAGATGGCATGGAAGCAGAGTCTGGAGGAAGAGTGGAGAGACACACAGTCCAAGCTGCTTGAGGTCTAGTGTGAAGTTTCCACCAATCAGCGATGGATTAGAGAGTCATCTGCTGGTGTTGATCCACTGTGTTACACCAAGTTCAAAGTCAGTGCAGTGTTTTACTAGAAAATCTTACAGCACTTCATGCTTCTCTCTGCTCACAACTTTTGTGGAGATGCAGATTTCATTTTCCAGCAGGACTTGGCACACTGCCCACACTGCCAAATATACCAATTGGTCTTAAATAGCATTCTAATTTTCTGAGCCTAGTACTAGTATGAATTTTCTGCAATATTATATGCAAAAGATGCCAAAATGACAAAATTGATTTGCTTTGATAAACTTGTTTATTATCTTTACAATATTTAATTTGTTATTGCTTTAGTCAAAAATTGAAATCAAAACAGAATGAAAGCTACCTCTTTTGTATGGAATCCTTGCAATTTTTACACCAGCTTTTTTTTTTTGTTTAGACCAAACTGAATGGCAAAAAGGTTTGGACCAAAGAGGTAGATGAAAGAAGGCTCTGAAGAAGTCTTTGTTGCATCATTGTGCTTTTGGTCTGCTATCATTAAGGGCTCTCACTCCAGGAAAACTCCAGAGGCTTTCCCTGCATTTAGAAAATCAGCTCTTGAAGTTTGTAAGCTTGTAAATTTAAAAAGTGCTCATACAGACGCACACTCTAATACACACAAAACACGCTGTGTCTTACGCCACCGACGGTCCAATGTTCGGAATCTTTCTCCATTCACAGGAACACAATCAAGGATTTGTTCCCATCATACACATGTAATAACCGCACCAAGATGAAATGAAGGCTTTCCTTGATGGGCATCCAAGTCTAATCTCCACCTAGGCTCTGAGTTAGCTTTGTGCCGCAGACAAGCTTTATGCCGTCTACTACAAACAGTCATTAAAAAAGTCTGTCGGTGTATTTAAGGCTGAAGGAGGATTACGCCTCAATGTGATCTTGAGCGCACACTCATGTCGCTGCATGAACCGACAAGAGGCGAACCTGGGAGGTACAGCGCTGGGTGCTCTTTAATTCCTTGCCACGTTTGAAGGTGGCAATTATTTGTTTAAACTAAACCAATGCGGCCACTGCGCCACTGCGTAGCTTAGCGGCTTTACCTGGGTGAACATGCTCGTCATAATGCTACAGTACAGTGCCCTTCCATGCTTCACAGTCAGGAGAGGATTTTGGTGTTGGTGTGCATTGTTTTTTTTCCTAAACATGTGCAAAAACGTTCTGTGATAAAATGTTAATGTAAGTGATAATTGTAATGTGAAATGTGATAAATGCTCGTAATTAAGCTATGGTCAGTAGAGTGCCTGACAAGTTTGGTAGTCTAAGACAGTCTTAGTACAAAGGTTTACATGTGATGCAGCTCAAGTATTTTTTTCTAAGTATACAGTACCAGTCAAAAGTTTGGACACACCTTAAATTTCTGCATTGTAGATTAATGCTAATGTCAGCCAAACTTCGAAGACATTATATGGAAGAATATGGAATTATTTAGTAAACAAAAAAAAAAACATGTTAAACCACCCAGAATATGTTTTATATTTGACATTCTTCAAAGTAAGCTCCTCTTGCTTACATGACAGTCTTGAACAGCTTGGCTGGATTTTCTCGATCTACTTTATGAGGTAGAATCACCTGGAATTCAAGCTTTCATTTAACAGCTGTGCTGAACTCGCCAAGAGTTAATTACTTGAATTTCTTGCCCTCTTTATGTGTTTGAGAGCATCAGTTGTAAAGTTGTGAAGAGGTAGAGTTGGTACACAGTGAATAAACCAATTTGAGTAACGTTCTAATCCATAATATAGAAGGAACTACTCAACTACATAAAGAAAAAATATATTTGAAGATCAGTCAATATGAAAATTGTCAAGAACTTTGAAAGTATCCTCAAGTTCAGCTGCAAAGGCCATTAAAAATGTGGATGAAAAAATGATGAAACTGGCTCATATCAGGACCGCCCCAGGAAAAGAAGGCCATGAGTTACCTCTGTTGCACAGGAGAATCAGTTGAGTTACCAGCCTCAGAAGCTGCAAGTTAACAGCTCCCCAGATAAAATAAATGCTTCACCGAGTATTTTTGGTTTGTTTAACACTTTTAATTTTACTACATGATTCCTTATGTGTTCCTTTATAGCCTGGATGACTTCACTATCAATTCACAATGCAGAAAACAAAAATAAACTAAGAAAAACATTGATTGAGATGGCCAACAATAAGGTCTAAGTAGCTTTTGTTCAACGTTGTGTTAGCACTGAGTGAGTATGATGAGGAAGGAGGGGCTTAAGGGCTCTCAGGGGAGCTCCCAGCATGCTCAGCCTCAACCCTTTCTTCTTTGTTTGGGTTTTTGGGGGCGGCTTTATGTTGTTTGGGGTGAAGGTTGTAGGTGTTTATGTGTTTGTCTAGATAAGTAGAAAAAGCTAAATTTACTTGTGGTGGTTCGACTGGTGAAGCATTTTATTCACCCGCTTGCCAGTCTGGGGATCTGGGGGGATCCCTTGCCTTATTTAAAACTTTTCTAGGTCAGGCTGCTCTAGTACATTTCTTGGCTATCTGTGAAATATTTTGTTGAGATAAAAGTTATTTGCAAGTATTAAAGTTCTCATTTTTACTTATAAACATTCATGGTGTGCAAACGTATTGCTTCTGATTGGCTAATAGCACTGTGACTCTCCCTCCATGGATCTGCAGTGGGTGGTTGCAAGCCAAGGTGGGCTAGACCATGAATCTTAATTTACGGGTTAACGTAAATCTGTTTTTTTTCCCTAATTCCCTCTTTTTTTTGGTCTCTTTTCGTTTATTAACTAATGCAGGCAATGGGGGTAGAAGAACAGTTTTACATGCAGCATGCATACACAACTCGGAGTGATTTACTATATTCAAAAAGAGCAAGTACTAAGTGATTTCTAGCAAAATGTTTTAAGGGTGTGTTTATTTAATGGGATAAATGGTGTTTAGTTGTGCCAGTTCTGTTGGTGTTGGGTTGGAGGATGGATAAGGGTCTTCACCAGTGGGTCACTGTTTTGTAAGAGAACTACTGCTTGTTGGTTTGCCTAAACAAACAATACCTTAGCCTTGTTAATACCAGCCTTGGTAATTATACAATTTTAATAATGAAAAAAAAAAACGTTTAATAGGTGAGCTATACATGCATGTCAATCGGTGTTGTGGCTATGCATAGTGAGTGTCTGGCCTGTTCTGTGTCCTGAAGTAACTAAATTAGAGAATGTTGGAGCTTTAGCATCATGTTTTCGCTGGGTTTGAACAGGCATATGGGGATATGCCTGTCAGGATACAAGCAAATAGAATTTGTCGATTAGCATGTAATGCTCTAGGGCGATGCTGTTCAGGACTCTCTCTCTCTCTCTCTCTCTCTCTGTCTCTCTCTGTCTCTTTCTCTCTTTGACTACAGCAGAGTAGATCCAGCTTTCAGAAAGGGAGAGAGAGAGAGAGAGACTTATTGCCCGGCTTCTCTTTCTGTGTTTAATTGCAAACAGGGAGGTCAATTAATTTCACTCTCCCCCTCTATCTTTTGCCCACACGGCTGCAAACAAAAAAACAAAAAATTCCATGTCACTTCAAATGGATTAATTCAGACCCTTTGTTGTTAATCTCGCTGGTGCAGGAAAGAGGGAGGCTGAGACTGGTCTATCTCGGCTACTGACAGAGGTGCGGTCACGCTCGGCCCCAAACCAAACACAAAAACCAGCTTGCGAATTCCTCATTAAGCAGGAGAACGTGTATTTTACAGAGAAAGCCTATCACTACTTTGCTCTGGGGTGTGGCGCTGAATTCGAGCATCCTGACATCGCAGAAACACAAATCCCAGGTGAGCCAGATTCAAATCCCATGTCTTTAGTCATCCAGCAGGGAACGCAAGCGGTCTGCATACCAGAAAAACTTGCGGGAAACTAACGAAGATGACCTTTCCACAATATTCCTTTACCTAAACTATCCTGCTGTTTGTGGTGGAAAAGTCTTTAACCTGTGTTTTCAGCAACAGTATGTGCTGAAAGAATGAGGTCAGCTGACTACCTGAATATACTGAATATAGACCAGGTTATTCCATCAATAGATTTTTTTCTTCCCTGATGGCAAGACCATATTCCAAGATGACAATGTCAGGATTCATGGGGCTGGAATTGTGAAAGAGTGATTCAGGGAGCATGAGATCATCATTTTCACACATGGATTGAGAGAGTTCACCACAGAGTCCAGATCTTAACCTCATTGATAATCTTTGGGATGTGCTGGAGAAGGCTTTGTGCAGTGGTCAGACTCTACCATCATCAATGCTGCAAGATCTTGGTGAAAAATTAATGCAACAATGCGACGCTACTGTAAACGGAGGACGTTTTATACACAATTCTGCATATAATATTTTTGAAAAGGGTTCTAAAGAGCACCATAATGGTTAGTGTTACCCATAATAAATTAGGACTACTATCTACAAGTCCTAAACAACAAACACATTTTATTATTACTTGAGTTTTATGTTTCGCTCCTTTGGTCACTATTTATGTATATAGCAAGTACGTCTCTTACCTTACTGATGAACGTGAATTGTAGTCCGCGAGTAAAGCTGCAAATTTCTCCCTGGACGTCTGCTGCTTGTGTAAAACCCTTCTTACACGTGCAGCACGATTAGCAGTAAATCGCTGTGTTGCACAATCAATGAATCTCTGGTTCAGTTGCGTATTTGCACGCCCAAAACGACTCCAGAGAAACAAAAACAACAGTACAATCCTGAACTCCATTGTTTTGAACGCGCATACTGTTCTTCAAAACAAAAGTCACCTGTTGATGACGAAAGCGTGCTCGGGCACGGATCGTTTAGCGCAGTGTGAGTGCAGGCCTGCGGGGGAGTGGGGAGGGGGCCAAACCGTGCTCCGGCACGATTCAACCCAACCGGGCCTAGTGTGAGTACACCCTAAATCTCTAGAAAGTGAGAAGACCAATTGCTGGAATTCTGAAAGAAGAACATTGTCCCATTATTCTTGTTTGATGTAGAATTCGAGATACTCAACAGTTCTTGCTTGTTTTTGTTAAACCATGATGTACCAAATATTGTCTATTGATGAAAGGTCTGGACTAAAGGCAGGCCAGCTCAGCATTATTAGCATTATTCTTCTACTGGGAAGCCATGTTGTTGTGGTGGATGCAGTGTGTTGTTTAGCATTATTTTGCTGAAAAAATGCAAGGCTTTCTTTTAAAGAGATACTGTCCATATGGGAGCTTATATTATTATAAAAATTCACTATACTGTTCAGCATTGATACTGCCTAATGCAACCACACATGCCATCAAAGATGCAGGCTTTTGAACTGTGTGCTGATAACAATATGGATGGTCCCTCTCCTCTTGAATCTGCAGAACACAGCAATCATGGATTCTAGCTATATATATATTTTTTTATTAATGTGATCACAATATTTTCTTGAGGTAAAAGTTTGCTAGTATTAAAGGTCTCATTTTAAAGATAATTTCAAAGGAATGCAAACATATCAACATATTGACTGATTGGCCAACAGCTCTGCAGTGAGTGGTTGCAAGCCAAGGTGGGCGAGACCATGAATCCTAATTTACAGGTTGACGTCAGTCTGAGGCCTTTTCCTGATTCACACATTTTTTCTCTGTTTTCTCTGTTTCTCTGTTTATTCGCTAATGCAGGAAATGGGGGAAGATGAACAGTTTAACGTACAGCATGCATAGTGATTTACTATATATCAAAATAGCAAGTACTAATAGAAGTGTATAGAAGCTCTTAGGGGTGGTTATAAATGTTTATGTGTTTGTTTAATGGGATAAATAGGATTTAGCTTTGTTTACCCTCTTGGTGTTGGGTTGGAGGGTGGATAAGGGGCTCCACCTTTTTTTTTTTTGCCTCAGTTTATTTTAAATGAAATTAGACCCCAAAAAAGATTGAGGAGTTTTTTGATTGTATTGACACATGGCCTCTTCTTTGCATAATACAGATTTACATACCAAATTTAGCATCAACTGTAGCTTTCTAGTGCATTAAGAAACTGCTGTGCGACTGCCATTGGTCCCATGAATAACGATTGGCTGTGGTTCCTATATGTATATATACTGTACCCTATTGTTTTATTTCAAATCCAATATGCTATTATTCCATAGTGCCATACAAATATGCTTAAATATTTAAAAGGGAACGTTGCTTTTTTCACCACAAAAATTCACCATTCATCACACATTTGATATGCTTCACAGACTTACACAGCCTGTTTAAGACTTGACTACACTATAGTACCTACTGAGCAAAGACCTCAGTAAAACTCTCAGTGAAAAAAGAACCATGTGAGCTCCTGATTAGCCACTCAGTACAAGCCAAGCACTTTATTTCCGATAGCAGTTTGCTGGTGATAAGCTTTCCTCGCAATCTGTTTTCGTGCACGCAGTCGTGCGCAGTGGTAATCATTTTAATTATTGCATTTACAAGGACACCTAGGGATGCTCTGTGAATGGAATGAACCAGAACACCAGGGGACGTGTTTAGTCTGACTTTTCCCTTTATTAATCAATCAAGCTCGCATAAAAAAAAAACTCAACAACAACAACAACATCTGCTCGAGGCCAAGCACCAAAACACACTAAACTCTTTTATTTACTTTGGCAATTCCAGTAGCTTTAGGTGAAGTGTTGGGGAACATCTTAGGAACATTTGTAGGTTCTAATTAGACATTTGATTCCAGCCATTAGATGAACTCCTCGAGGAAAGCCAGAGAGTAAAAGCTCCTCGTTTCGGGAGACCCAATGGGCTTCGCCACCCGTTGATGACTAATCGGCCCTGTGATCCCGGACGTGTTCGTTGTTGCTTATCGCCTTCTCCCTCTCCTCCACTCCCCTCGTACACTGGGCCATTAAACACATGCTTGATGTTTGCCACATCTAAGCGTTTGTTGGCTCTAAGAACAGTTTCTTTTCTGGTGGGCTGTACCCACAGACCCCCACCACCTCCTTGCTCCCACCACTGGCTCTTTGTGATGTGCTGGTAGAGCTGGTGAAGAAATAGTTTGGCGACAAATCAAATATATACGGCGTTATCTATAAACATGGATACAAATACTGCACAGCTAAAACAGCAGTAGCTGACTGCTTGAAGCCTGAAATTTGTCTCAGATTAGTTCAGAACTTTCAGATAATTGCGTGGTGGTTGAGGCATGCGGTCTACAAGATGCTAATTGCTAGGGTTTAGGGTTTTAACTGCTTGTTAGCATCAAGAACCTTGTAGTTTAGTTGCAGCAAAGAAGCATGCACTCTAGGGGTATTTAAACACCTCAAATATGGACCAGAGTCTGAATCCAGGTTCAGGTGTTTGACCCTGTTAATGGAACATCTAGAATTCAGGTGGAATAAGCTTTAAAATAGTTTAAAAGAGTATTTTTTAATGTGAAAAACATGTTTTTTAATTGCAACTTTGCTGTCACACACCTGAAAGTCAGGACCGCACCAAGTGCACACCAAGGTTCACATCTTCCTATGTCCTGTCATAATATATATCATCTTATCTCTTTGTACTTCACAATAATTGGTTTGCAAAATCCTGTAAGTTTGGTAAGTTGCTTTTCCAGGAGTTCAGCCTTAATGCATGCCACACAGCAGAATTATCAGAATCAGAGTTCCCTTGGATTCTTTAATTTCTGTATATAAATAAAAATAAACAGTTACAGTAGATACAGGAATCACCACTGTATGGTTTTGCCTCCATGTGGTTGGAATTACAGGCCCAAATATCTTTTCTCTGGTTTGTTTTAAGGCTTAGGACACCTGCACTTCCCATAACTGGTCTACAAACGGGATTTTACACTGCAAATGAACCAAACCATCGTTTAACAGATTCAGACTGAGGTTGAAACAAATGTTGGTCCTTTGTTTCAGACCGTGAAAGTTCAGATAAACAAGGTAGATGTGAAAGTACCCTAAGAAATGATATGTTATATTTACTTAATCGAGTTATGTCAACTGATCCCACAAAACTTGATTGATAAAATTTGGACAAATCAAATACCATTAATTGAGATGATATGTTATTAGTAAATCTTATCAAGTTGTGTTAATGTAATGCAACACTTTGATGCTATGTTCGGTTCATTTAGTTGATATTTACTTAACTTACAACATGTTGAATTAACTTGACAAGATTAAATATTTACTTAATTAACTTTTTTGGTAAAACCTATATGAGTATATAAGACCATTAGGGCTGTATTAAGGTTAGCTTAATCAAATTAAATTGATATATATTTGGGACTAAACTAAACTAAACTGACTTTTGTAAACTTAACAAAATGGATTTTTTGTCTTTTTACTAAATTATATTGATAAATGACAACAGATTTAAATAATCTATTATTTTGACTTAACACTTAATTTAAGGGAAGGTAATTTGGGGGAACAAATACAAATTGATATAGAGTTAGGAAAGAGAATATGCCCAATATGCAAATAGATGGTGCCAGGAGCCAATGGAAAATGTGGAAAAATACTGTCAGCGGCAGGTAAAATTAGCTGTGGGTGTGGTTATATAATGTCCCAGATGAAGAGTGTAACAAAGCCTATTTATTAAAAAAAAAAAAAAAAAAAAGTTTCACTCACTAACATAAATCTGTTACTTCAATATACCCAGTATCTTAAAATTTCTTTACAGAGTATACTTTGGGCAAAAAACTTAACTAATGGACAAATACTGTAATTTAACTAATACAATTTACTTCAATTTACCTAATACAATTGGCACACACTTGTCAACACATGAGCTTTGCAGTTCAAAAGTCGAGGACAAATCCTGAAAAACAAATATACATTTGAATAAATAATATAGCTTTCTTTGCAGGGGACTGGTAACCTGTTTCCTACCACACCTCCTACTGCAGTACACCTGACCCCAGGTCTGACTGAAGGTGCCGAGAAGAGACCCTCTCCTACTCAGTGCTCTACAGACCCAGCTGGAGGTCTGAACTAACCAGAAAAATAAAAAAAAACAAAGTTCTCCTGAACACAGTGTGAGAGGTGAAGCTCTTTCATTATTATGCAGGACCAATCAGTTAATGCGAGGTTTGGGAGTAGTTTAATTATTTCAGGTTAATAAATTATACAAGAAAGGATGATCATTCCTAAAGCATTTTCTGCTATAGCACAAGGAAGCAATGTTATTTCTTGTGAGAAATTAATAATATAAAATAAATGCCCACATTATTAATACAGGGTATGTGTGTAAATGTACAAATCAGTATTTAAGTGACAGAAGGAAAATATCAAAAGCTTTCTAAAATAATATTTTTTATGGCTATTTAAAAAATTGGATGGGGTAGATTTTATTTATTTTTTTAATGTTGTGAATATATAGACATCGGTAAAGAATTTTTGAATTTTTTTTTCCAGCATGTGCATGATCTTGTGATGATTATTATTTTAAAAATGCCAGTATAGATTGCAGACCAAGATATTGTTTAAAAAAAAACCAAACAAACAAACAAAAAAAAAACACACAATATATGTGTGGTTTGATCTCAGCTAATGTCATGCCTGACTGTAATAAGAAAGGCAGAGAGAAAACAAGAGACACTGCTGGGATGTAAAACGAAGCAGTGATAAACAAAACTAAAAAATAAACAATAAACAAGGGAATAAAGCAACACACTAAACTGGAAACAAATATAAAAACTAGCAAAATAAACCGGACTGGGTCAAAAGAAACAGGGAACAAGAAAAACTTCCAAAACAATCGAACCAGGAAGTAGGCAAAACAACATAACCAGGAAGTAGCACTGTGAATAGGGGAAAAACAAAGGGAGCACTTGTCATGTCTGGTGCTGAAAGCACGTCTGTGTCTCCCACATCCAGCTCTATCTGCGATTCTCACAGTAACAACTACAATACCCAGAACGCACCACTCCATGACACAACACACACTCCCGATCACATGACACGTCACATGACGCCACCAGGAAGTCCCGAGTACTGATTACTCAGTGTATTTAAGGACCATGCTCACACTCACACCTCGCCGAGTATCTGTTTGGTAAATCCTACAATACAAAGCGTTTCTCTTGCCCTTGCTATTCTCCGTGTATGATCTTGTTTTTGTTTTCTATCGACTTTGATTTTTGCCTGCTCCCTTGTGTTGGATTACCGTGTATGACCTGGACTGTTTATTGTACTCTGGATTTTTGCCTACCCTGTGATACTGCCTACCCGTGTATGAACTCTGGACTGTTCCCCGGTTATGGTATGGTTTCTCTACACTGTGCATTTTTGGTACTGACCCTGTTTCTGTTGACTACCCCTGTCTACTCTATAACTTTAATAAAAGTTATTTTATTGTATCTGCACCAGTCTCATTCCTGTCTGGCCCTGACAAGATACTCGGCCATAATGACAGAGACTGCGGATACAGAGTCTATTAAGTCTGGTTTGGCTAACCAGGGTCGGCTTTTAGGTCAGCACCAGCAAACGCTCGCTGGTGTGACCCAAGCTGTTGATGAGCTAGCACGCCACCAGGTTAACCAACAGCAGCAGCTAGCCGATATTATGAGTCACCTCCGGGGTTTGTCCACCCAGAACCCTAGCCCAGTGGTTAGCCCTGTAGCCAGTCCTAACAAACCCACTACTCCCGTTTTCGCTGTGTGTAAACCAGAGGTCTATGACGGTAACACTGAGAAGTGTAATGGATTTCTGCTCCAGTGCTCCGTGTTTTTTAGCAACTCACCTCCTGCGTCTGATAAAGCTAAAATCGGGTTTATAATTTCTCGGTTGTCTGGCAAGGCTTTGGACTGGGCTACAGCGATTTGGGAGAGCATTTCTGAATCCAGCTACGACACTTTTTTGTCTATTTTTCGCAGCGTTTTTGATCATACACGCTATGGGCAATCTAGTGGAGAGCTTCTGATTTCCTTGAAGCAAGGTAAACTATCTGTGGCAGCCTTTGCTCTGGAGTTCCGTACGTTAGCCGCTAGCAGCGGTTGGAACGACCCTGCTCTCATCTCCATGTTTCGACACGGACTTAACCCCGAGATTCAAAGAGAACTTGCATGCAAGGACGACTCACTCACCCTGGATCAGCTGATCGCTCTGTCTATCCGTCTGGATCAGCTCCTCTCCCGTAAGCCCAAAGCTGTTAGCCACACTCCTGTGGTTCGCCCTGCACTACTCCAGTCCGGGAATCCAGTTCCGGAATCTGTGCCTGCACCCAGCTCCGAACCCATGGACATCACACGATCCAGACTATCCGTCGCTGAGAGGCAGCGTCGCATACGCCTTCACCTGTGCCTCTATTGTGGTGGTCCAGGTCATCTAAGGGCTAACTGTGAACTCCGGCCCAATTCTGCTCAAGCGTCTGCTCTGGGACAGCGCGTGGAGAGTGCTCCACGCGCTAACGTGGTATGTACCCCTGTTTCTACACTTAAAGAAAAATGTTTTGTGTTGCCTGTTATTATTACCACTCCAACGGATGTTTTTTGTGTCTCAGCGCTTGTAGATTCTGGGTCGGAGGGGAACTTTATCAGCCTGGATTTGGTGGAGGAGCACGCCATACCCACGAAAGTTCTCCCCAAGTCGATCTCCATCCATGCCATCGATGGAGAGACTGTACGCTCCAAACCTGTGACCCTGCAGACTCTTCCTCTCACCCTTCAAGCCAGCGCTCTACATGTGGAACAGCTCTCTCTCTATGTGCTCCCACGCACAGAACATCCACTGGTTTTGGGAGCGCCATGGCTAAAGACACACGACCCCGTCATTTCATGGAGCCTGGGAGACATCACTGCCTGGTCTCCTTTCTGTCGTGAGAACTGTTTATCTTTAATCTCACTCTCTTTGCAATCTACCTCTGTCGAAAGCCCTAATTCTGTAGATACCCCTGCTATTCCTTCCGAGTACTATGATTTTTCTGATGTGTTTAGTAAAGCTAAAGCTACCGAGTTACCTCCGCATCGCCCCTATGATTGCTCTATTGATTTGATAGAGGGTTCTGTACTGCCCAAAGCTCGTGTATACCCATTGTCTCGTGATGAGGAGAAGGCTATGGAAGAGTATGTTAGTGAAGCTCTTGCGCAGGGTTTCATTCGCCCATCCAAATCCCCAGTTGGTTCAGGTTTCTTCTTCGTGAAGAAGAAGGATGGGGGTTTGAGACCCTGCATAGATTACAGAGGCTTAAACGACATTACGAAAAAATTCGCTTACCCGCTCCCGTTAATCCCAGCAGCACTCGAACAGTTACGTAATGCTGTGTACTTCACCAAACTCGATCTCCGCAGCGCTTATAATCTCATTCGCATCAGGGAAGGTGACGAATGGAAAACGGCGTTTTCCACCACCAACGGCCACTATGAATACCTGGTCATGAGCTACGGTCTCGCTAACGCCCCAGCCATATTCCAGTCATTTATGAACGACATATTTCGCGATCTTATTAATCACTCTGTTGTCCTTTTTATAGACGACATCCTTGTCTATTCCCCAGATCTCCCCACACACATACAGCATGTTCGCCAAGTTCTCCAACGCCTGAGAGAACATAGCCTGTTTGCCAAAGCCGAGAAATGTGAGTTCCACACGCAAAGGGTCACATTTCTCGGCTACGTTATTAGTTCCTCCGGTGTCCTTATGGACGATGAGAAAGTAACTGCCGTTACTAATTGGCCAGTGCCCCAGACCATTAAAGAACTCCAGCGATTCCTTGGCTTCGCTAATTTTTATAGGCGGTTCATCCGTAACTTTAGCTCCATTGCTGCGCCCCTGACTGCTCTCACTAAGGGGGCTGCTAAAACCCTGAAGTGGTCACCCGAAGCGGATCGCGCTTTCTGTGAGCTGAAAGCTGCGTTCACTTCAGCCCCTGTACTTAGGCACCCTAATCCCGAGTTTCCCTTCGTAGTGGAAGTGGACGCTTCCGAATCGGGTGTTGGCGCGGTTCTCTCTCAGCGTAGTGGGTCGCCACCCAAATTGTTTCCTGTAGCCTTCTTCTCACGCAAGCTTTCCCCTGCGGAGCGTAACTATGGGATAGGGGATAGGGAACTTCTTGCTGTGAAGTTAGCTCTAGAAGAATGGCGTCACTGGCTGGAGGGGTCCGTTCATCCGTTTACTGTGTATACTGATCACAAGAATTTGGAATACCTCCGCACGGCTAAACGACTTAATCCGAGACAAGCACGTTGGTCTCTTTTTTTCTCTAGATTTAACTTTTCGATCTCGTTCCGTCCGGGAAGCCGTAATACTAAAGCTGATGCGCTGTCCAGGGTTTACAGCACTGTGGATAGCGCATCCCAGCCCCAGGAGGCTGAACGCATTCTTCCTCCCTCTGTTCAGATCGCAGCCATTCAATGGGAGTTAGACGATCAGATTCGCCAAAGTAACGCTAATCAGCCCGATTCTGAGGACTGTCCTCAGGGTAAAACGTTCGTACCCGTCCAGTTTCGAGACAGGCTCATCACCTGGGCTCATTCCGCTTTAACCTCTGGTCATCCTGGTGTCACACGCACGTTACAATTACTCTCTGCCCGTTACTGGTGGAATTCTATGCGTGCTGATGTTCACTCATTCGTTACCTCCTGCTCTGTTTGTGCGCAATGTAAAACACCTAAAACCCTTCCAGCCGGTAAGCTACTACCTCTCCCTGTACCTGAGAGACCTTGGTCGCATATTGCTGTTGATTTTGTCACTGATCTGCCTGTATCTGAGGGTTATACTACAGTTCTCACTGTTGTTGATCGTTTCTCTAGAGGGGTTAAATTTATTCCATTCCCAGCTCTGCCTACTGCCTTCCAAACTGCTCAAGCTATTTATATGCATGTATTTAGACACTTTGGTATCCCCGAAGATATTTTGTCTGACCGTGGTCCTCAATTTACCTCTCGTGTGTGGAAGGCATTTTTTGAACATCTCGGTGTACATGTCAGTCTCACTTCTGGTTTCCACCCTACATGTAATGGTCAATGTGAGAGGGTTAATCAGGAACTCGGGAAATTCCTCCGCACATACTGCTTCAAACATCCCACCGATTGGTCACAATACCTCGTTTGGGCTGAAATTGCACAAAACTCCCTAGTTAATACTACCTCTGGCCTCACCCCCTTTCAGTGTGTTCTGGGTTTTCAGCCTCCTCTAGCTCCCTGGACAGCGGTGTCCACTGATGTGCCGGCTGTGGATGAATGGATGAAGCGCAGTGAGCAGGTGTGGGAAGACACGCATCGTAAAGTCTCTGAGGTACTGCGTGTGTACAAGGAGCGTGCTGACAAGCACCGTGGTGACAGCCCAGACTACCAACCAGGAGATCGGGTGTGGCTTTCTACCCGGGACTTTAGGTTTGAGGGTAGTTGTAGAAAACTCCTGCCTAAGTTTATTGGTCCTCTTAAGATTTTGTCACGTATTAATGAAGTTACTTACAAGGTGGAGTTACCCCCTCAGTATCGTATTAATAATTCTTTTCATGTATCTCTCCTCAAGCCTATGGTCCCGGGTCCGCTCGCTGACGCTGCACCGGCTGATGTTCCACCCGCGGCTGTGGAGGGGGAGGGGTCGTCCACGTATGCTGTCCGGGAGGTGCTGGATTCACGCAGACGTGGGGGTGTGCTCCAATACCTTATCGATTGGGAGGGGTATGGTCCGGAGGAGCGTTGTTGGGTGGCTGCCAAAGACGTGCTGGACCCTGCCTTGCTCGTGGAGTTTCATGCTCGTTTTCCTGGTAAGCCTGCTCCTAGGCCCCGTGGACGTCCCAAGCGTCCTCCGACCTCCTCTGCTCCAACTCGTCGGGTTTCTCGCTCTGGTGAGCCCCGTCTGTCTGGCACCTCCGCTCCGACACCTGCACCTCCCGCCGGTACTCCCTGTCCGCCGGGTGGTCGTCGCCGGGGTCGGCCCCGTTCTGCCTCCGCTCCGGGCCCTCAGGGGGAGGGTACTGTCATGTCTGGTGCTGAAAGCACGTCTGTGTCTCCCACATCCAGCTCTATCTGCGATTCTCACAGTAACAACTACAATACCCAGAACGCACCACTCCATGACACAACACACACTCCCGATCACATGACACGTCACATGACGCCACCAGGAAGTCCCGAGTACTGATTACTCAGTGTATTTAAGGACCATGCTCACACTCACACCTCGCCGAGTATCTGTTTGGTAAATCCTACAATACAAAGCGTTTCTCTTGCCCTTGCTATTCTCCGTGTATGATCTTGTTTTTGTTTTCTATCGACTTTGATTTTTGCCTGCTCCCTTGTGTTGGATTACCGTGTATGACCTGGACTGTTTATTGTACTCTGGATTTTTGCCTACCCTGTGATACTGCCTACCCGTGTATGAACTCTGGACTGTTCCCCGGTTATGGTATGGTTTCTCTACACTGTGCATTTTTGGTACTGACCCTGTTTCTGTTGACTACCCCTGTCTACTCTATAACTTTAATAAAAGTTATTTTATTGTATCTGCACCAGTCTCATTCCTGTCTGGCCCTGACAGCACTAGACTGAAAAATAGCTAACAGAGAACTGCGAAGCAGATCTTTTTTTAGGGAAACGAATAGACTAAAAAATTCAAATAGGCAAAAATTTAACAGGGATACTTTATTCAGGGAGGAGTCCAGGAAAACACCAGTAGCTAGAGAGGACATGCTTGGGAATAAAGAACGCTTTTTATTGTAGCTAACCTGCTGGAACCACGAGGAAACACAGATCTAGGAGCAACCACTACTCGGCGACCAGCAGAGAGGAGCAGCGTGTATATAAGCCACTCTCCCCAGGTGAAGCCGATCTCTAATCAGGGCTGGGCGGCTGCGTGTGTGCTCTGATTAGGGGAAGTCCTTATTTGTTAACAGAGTGCCTCTCAGAGGTGCCGGGGTTTGGCTTGGCTGGATGTGCCTGACAGCTAAACTTGAGCAACTGATACCTCTGAAACTTCCTGATTATGCATGTTACTCTAAAATGTTGTTAAATAGAATTGAATAGGATTTAAATATATATGTTATCTGTAATTTAAAACTAAATAAACCTGGCTATTTGATGTAAGTTTTGATGTAGGTTTAGCATATTACGCTCATTTTAAAGTAGACATTTCTGCCATTACAATAATTCTATATATTTTTCATAAATGCATACAACTTTTCTGTAATATGATAGGCCCGATATAACAGTAGTGTATTTCCATGGTTACATCAGATTTTGCCTAAACATTGACATTTTCAGGCTGTAAGACATTTATATCTCATACACTTTACTTTTGCATAATGTAGTTTTACACTAAATTCATCAGTAATTATTTGGATCTTTGAAACTCTAAAATTTCAAAGATCCAAATAATTACTGTTATTAGTTCGGAGCTTTATGTTAATATAACATTAATCTTAATTAATTACAGCACTTACAGCAGGACAGGTGCATGCTTTATGTAGAGCTTCAAAAAGTCTCAGTTTCAACAACTAACCTACACAAATAAATACTGTATAATACTCCAAAAAAACTATAAATGAGCTGGTGTTCCATTACTTATGTTAATTTTGGGTACATCTTTGTGTTTACTGGAAAATAAATCGAGTAAATTCAGGAGCAAAAAGGTGGTGTGTTTCAAAGTGGAAAATTTAGGTCAGTTGCACGGAGTTATCTGTGTAACCATTTGAGCTTTGATCTGTACAGGTTTTTTTACTGAAACATTACAACTATAGCAACTAACAGTTCAGATAAAGTTGTTTGCCAAGTGCGTTATCTCAACTGTGGCGAGATGCAATGCATATTGACCTTACCTCAGATCGTTTTTCTGCTGTTAAGGTGATGTTTAATGGCTTTTTTTAGAAACCCATACTTTACTGCTGCCCCACCTTACTGGAGAACCGGTAACTAGAGGAAAGCTATTGTAGATTAAATACTAATTCAAGCACAGTTTGTGAATCATTAATGGTTGGTTTCTGACCACAGAGGTTCTATTTGGAGGATATTTTTCAATGGGACAGCTTGTGCATGACAACAGATGGACTGTGTTTGCTAACTGTACACCTATATATTGGACCTATAAGGAGAGGTCATAAAGTGACCTGGGACTAGAATTATAAGGTATTTACAGGGGATTTCTTGTAAAATAAGCAGTACAATTGTATGCCTGTACGGTTGTAGACTTTACTGGCATATGAGGGAGTTAGCTACAGTATATCTACCAAAAGACATTACAAAAGCAATGTCCCATTGATGCTGTAGAATCCTGCAATGATCTTTTCATGTGGAGACACTAAATGTGGATGTTGTTTGTGCTAGAATCACTTTTTTTGGTTGTATGTAAAATTCTATCCAGACACAGTCTGGTCACGATCAATATGATCCACTGCTATGTCCACTGTGGGTGGTAATGCCTTTTATGACATACAGTTTCCAATATACACACATGTGACAATGTGGGTTGAGGAAATGTTAAATGCCTGCACTACTTCCAAAATGGAATGTCGCATCCAAACTGTAAACCCCAAAAAGTTAAGTTTACTCAAATCATTTGATGTCATTTGTTGCGTTTAGTTTTCAAAAGTTTTCAAAACTATTTTTTTTTAGTAATTTATAAAACTGTATAGGATTGAACAAACCTTCATCTTTAAGTTAAACTGACAAACCACAAGTATTTTACACTCAAAATGTGGTGTAACACAAACGTAATATTTAAAACAAACAATGATTGTAAAGTTAAGTTGAATTAACGTAGACTTTTACTAGGATGCAGTAGACAAAACAAGCTTACATTTGCAGTCTTTCCTCAAAATAATTTATTCACATAAATTAGCCATATAGCGAACAGTTTTGAGAGCACAGCAAACACAGAGTAACTGCAGCTCAGAAAATAATGCCTGTTCTTACAACCCGAGCCGTCTCTTAAAGTAACACTCCATGATCATGGATTTACTATCAGCTATCCCATGATTTTGACATGCCATTCTAACTGAGCTGCCAACATAAACTTCCTTCATTATGTAAAGGTACCACTGTTTGTCTTATAAAATACCTTTCTCCAGCAGTGCTAAAACACACACACACACACACACACACACACACACACACACACACACATACACCCACAATCTGTGTGGCCTATAATCATTATTACACTAAACCGTACACTGTGAGTAATTATCTAATAACCCCCCATGAAGGAGCGTAACTTTCTAATCTGTTTATAATTAGCATTTCAATGATCCCGGCGCTAATGGCCGACCTTCAGTAACTCCAGCCTGATCTTAATTAAGCAGTAATATCGCCATCATCACTATGTAAGAAACTAGGCATGACCGAAGGCAACGGGCCCCAGGTACGCTAATTTCAGGGGGCAATTATCTTTTCATGTTGAGAGATTTAGCCGATTATCCACACAATTTCACACGGTTTTATGCAATTCTGCCATTACAAAAAACGACTTAAATCACTTTTCAGTTCTGCTGACTTCCTAAAAGGAACTGATATGTCTGGGTTTAGTACAAAAGTGGTATTAAGCTTCTGTTTGATTCTTTATGAAATTGCCACAGTATGAATGGATTGTGAATTGTGTGTGATGTTTTAAGGAGTGTTTTAAGGAGTTTTAAGTCATATTTTTTTTTCCCAATAATTCAGTATGATGTAATTAACAAATGCATGGAGTATGTCACGTTTATAATAGTACAGGATGTAAAGAATACACAGTGGTGGTGTTTTTTTTATTATTATTTTGTTGTTGCATTTTTGTCACTCTTAACTCTATGTTTCAAATTACCAAACAAATTGAAATATTAGTCAAAGACAATTTTACACAAGTTTACACAAAATGCAGTTTTTAACTGAAGGTTTTCAATAATAAGGGAGAAAAAATCCAAACCTACATGACCCTGTGTTAAAAAAGGGTTTGTGCCCCAGGTAAAAAAAATAATTTAACTGTGGTTTATGACACCTGAGATCAATTTCTCTTGCCGTACCCAGCCCTGATTACTGCCACACCTGTGCTCAATCACTTAAATCCAATCACATGGTCCTGAAGAGAGACAGTTTCATCCTAATGTTTTAAGGGTCTTTGCAACTACTTTCAAAATTATTGAAATTCAGAGTCAACATTTAGAACTGACTACATGGCTTCAGAGTACACAACAAAAAAAAAAACAGAGCCCACACAGTTTTTTTTTGTTATTTCAATACATTTTAATCATTAAATGACTCACACACTGTAAAGAGAAGCTTCTTTTTTCTTTGTTGTGTTTTTGTTCTTATTGACAGCAATGCTATGCACTAAAAATAATTAATTATATGTTTACAAAAAAAGCTTCATACTCAACTGAACATAATCAATTTACTGCATATGTAATGGCAATATGTTAAATGTTAAAATCTAGTGAGTGAGGTAAAACACTGCACAGCAACTGAAGAGTGGACAGCGCTGTAGATGGTAATGATAGGTACCGGTGGCATCTGGTAATAACTGTCCATATACACAGATGTGTATAAGTGACTGTGTACAGAAATCACATCCAGATTTGATGCATGAACCCCTACATGCACATCTCACAGGTCAGTTTAGTGTTTTTCAGCTTCCATGTTACATGCCAAAGGTCATGGGACACAATGCTAATGCCATGTCCCATTATATTTGGCAAGTCCATGTTTTTGCCACAGTATTCCTACCAAACAGGTGCATCTTCTAGCTGTTTAAATGCTTTTTTTTTTTACATGGGGCAAATAAATTACGCCTGGTCAAACTGTTTTATATGTATATGTATAATATGTGCAGAAGCATTGATATATATATATATATATATATATATATATATATATATATATATATATATATATATATATATATATATAAAACTTACAATAAATGACTAGATAGATCAAATTAGATCCGATTTGAGTGTCAGGAAAACTATATAAATCATTAAATGAAGGTAATGAAATGAGTAGTTATATTTTTCAAATGTCTGATATTTGAAATGCTGAACCACCACAGCGCAGACTCTATTTGCTCCCACCCTCAGATTATAAATGGATTTTTGGACATTTACGAAATGACTGGGTAAAATATATGCATTACTGTGCCTTAGAGGATTATGAACGGGGAACTCTCCATAACCACCTCCTTTTGATCTCTGTATTACTTTATTATTATTAATATAATCCTATATGAAACTCTTTACTCTCATTTTAGACTGGGCGTTTCATTTGAATGGATCCTTAATCTGGCAGAAGTGATCATTCAGTTCTGTCTGACTGTATGAAGGGGTGGGCTCGAGAGGGGATTCTGCTATATCATCGAAATTCTCTTACAATTCTTTATTAATTAACTATTTATTCCTACACAGTGCCAATCACATCACTGCAGAAACACACTGCTATTGATTATATAGTATTACCGATGACTAATTCAATAAATTGTGTATTTTTGAAGCCTTGGTGTCGACCGCTCTCTATTATCCGTCTTCTCCCTCATGCAGTAGAGGCCATATTCAAATGAAGGGGGAGACCTTTTCACATACATGAGGCTATAATGGGGAGCTTAGCATAACTTCCACCTGATTTCCAATGCAAATATTAGCGAGTCAAGTTCAGTGTGCGGCGCTAGATTATGGTTTATCCCTCTCGCACACCGTGCAATTCTTTACGCTCTGGAAACATTTTAGCTTATCAGTGCGACGCAACGATCAACACTCCACATCCGCGGTCCCAGAGAGACTTCAAGAGGAGCGACATCAACATTCACACACACACACACACACACACACACACACTCACACACACCACCCGCCGCCACACGCTCGACCAAACTTTAGCCACCCGCGCTTTGCCTCATCTGAATACTCCAAGCTAAATCCGTAAATTAAACATCATAATTGCTGTAAGCCCAACCATCAAATGGGGAATTACAAAGAACTCATGAATACCCTCTCCTATCCTTAATAACACATTACATCTCATTGTTTTGGTAATGAAACACAGAGGTTCAAAAGAATACAGGGACGCCCTGTGTGATTTACTCAACCTTGCAGCAGAGAAAAATGAGTTTAGAGGCAAATTCCAATTTTTTTTTGCAATATATTTTTCCATCTATTTCCTCACTTGTGTAGCCAGGTGGTGAATAGAGTATACACCTTTAAAATGTGTGTCTGTAACTTTAAGAAACACAATCAGAAGTGTTGTCACCCTGAGAGAGGAAAGGGAGGAGCTAAGAGCATGGTAGAGAAGGAGGCTCAAGCTGCAGTGAATGGTGGTGCTCCATTTTAGGATCCATCCAGAGCCATCCTAATGAAATAAGAGGTAAAAATCAGGAAATACTGAACAATATAAGGTTTAGTTGGCCTATAACAGTAGTAGATGCCTATATTGCCTTTCTAAACATGTATTTTGGATGAATCACAACCAGATGCGGGCAGATGGCATTGTTTCTGTGGGGTAGTGTGCTCCTCGTGTTCAAGCCTTGTATTTTTCTGGGTTACAGAAGCTGTTTATCCAAGTTCTCTTAAAGAAATGCTCAAGTCTTGTTGAGTAAAGCTGAGTAAATCGAGGTGAGCTTAAAAACAAATATAAAAAGAGCTCTGTTAATGGTATTAATGTGGTATTAATGTTATTTATCTATTTTCTGTAATAAGTGCCACTACCAAATACTGTACTGTGTTCTTAGTTAGGGTTTTTACAGTGTATTCATTTTTATTTTTATTGTTTTGAGTACAAATTAAATCAGAATAAAATACCCGAAAAACAAATTCTTTTGTCATTTGGTGTGCGTCCTTTCCCCGGTGACACTTGCATGCATTCATTATCTCCCAGTAAGCCATCATCTACTGTATTACCAGTATTAGCAACCAAAGACTATATTCATTAAAGCATTATTACATTATTTTTAAGGATTTGGATGAATTAAAAAAAATAATAAATGGCATCAATTTTTCAATCTATGTTCACACTTTGTTCATCATCTCATAGCATGCTTTTCTAATCATATTATTTACTGTATTAGCAGTATTATATAAGTAAAGTAAAGTATATAAGTAAAGTAAAGCATTAATAAAACCAGTTTAATTCTGAAAATTAGTTTAGAGATTTTTTTTGTTTTATCTTTTTTTCACCAATTTATCAATCTCAATCTATTTTCTCACTTAAATTGGCCATTATCTCTCAGCCAGCCACTCAAAGCCACCTTTACTTAATTAACAGTGAAGACAAAACCAGACAAACATTACTTAAACATATTCAGTCAACTCGAAGTAAGGAAAATTTGTTTAGATATAAATTTATATAATGTTGGACATTGGATATTTTTGAAAACTATTTTCAACATTTATATTTGTCTATCATCCCTAAACATACCTTTATAAGTCAATACCAGTACGACCAGTATTGGTAATCAAAGACAACATTACATAAGTATTATTAAAGCATTTTTAGCCCATTTACTGCAATGAGAATGAGTTTAAAGACAGATTTAAGAATTTGAGTAAATTTGATACATTTTTAATTTACGCAATTACAGTAAATATTATATTATATTCAGACCTTTCTAAGTTACGTCCTAAGTTCACTGTGTTGCCAGTATTAGTAATCAAAGACAACATAACATAGATAATCTTAAAGCAGATGAATTTGAGCTGAAATACAGCATCAAACGATTAGTTTAGAAGCAAATTGAAAGATTTGAACATATCTGACACATTTTTTATTTTCAAATTTATTTGCTTGCCTATATTTAGCCATTGTCTTTCTAAGGCACCATTTACTGTATTAGCAGTACTAGCGATGAAATCCATAATAAAAGCATTAATAAAGCACATGTTACTGATTTACTACAGTGAAATATGAGTTTATTGACACATTTGAAAATCTGGATGATTTTACATTTTACATTTTTTGACCTTTTTTTTTCAATTTGTTCGCATGCTTATATTTGTCTGTTATCTCTCAGCATGCATCTATATGCCACCTTTTAGTGTATTACCTTTATTAGTGATCAAACACTTTTAACATTATTACATTATTAAAGCAGAATTAACCAACTCACAGCAGCAGAAAAGCCAGGGGAAAATGTAAAGATTTGGATGAATTTAACACATTAATCTGTTTCTTCATTTATTTGATCATTTTTTTGTCCATTATCACTTAGCAGGTCTTTGTAATCCACCTTTCACTGCATTATGGTTAGCGATTAAAGAACGCTTTTAAATGTTATTAAAGCATCAGTTTGCATTAGAGATAATTATATACGTAGAGCCCTCTGGGCACACAATGGTTCAGTTTCACTTATACTATATGCTATTTATATATACAGTACATACACATGCATGTACATATTTACATTGGTTTGATATTGGCATGTACACACACACACACACAAAGCATTTTAAATCCATTGGAAATGAGCACACTGTCTGTCTTCAGAAGCCCTGGAGTGAGATATTCACTTATAGATTGGATAAATACGATGATCTCCATCATTCTCTCGCATGTTATCCCTGAGTGATATTCTCCAAAGCTTCCATCACACAGCATGACGACAGTTTACGAAAATCTTTCTTCTAATTAACCCACCAATCCAGCTATTGTCCTGCAGATGATTGTTATTGATTGTTATTGAGAGCTCAGTGTTTGCCAGTGTATCAGATTCAATGACTAAATAGAGGAGTGTAGAGCTGACGTTGCATGCAGTTATTAGTCTACATCTATAGAGATTCTCCATGGAAGAGACTTATTGCTTTCTGAAGTACGTGAATATCACAGCAGATTTAATTAGCCAATGTTTGTCTGCTTTGTAGCACAAATCAATAGAACTACAGAGGGTTATTTTAGCAATGCCATAGAAAAATCCATATTTGATTTCATGAAGAACCATTTTTGGCACTTTTTCACTTTAAGATACCTACCCTACTCCAATCAACTGCTTTATTGCTTTTCCATTAGGCAAATTTGGTACCTGATATCGAGTACTTTTTAAATATAGCCGTTTATCGCCGTCTCTTTGCTGTGAAGATGCTTGAAGATGAGGAAGAAGACACCGCAGACACTGCCTTAGGTGTAATACAATTATTTATTACAAAGACTAAGACAATAGGTGGTCTTCAAGGCGGTCCTAGGCCAGCCCTGGAGAGAGCTGTTGCCTCCTCAGGCTTGAGGACCTGCTTTTATAGGGTGTTATGGTAGCCTATACATCTAAAAACACTTAAACATACTCTAGACATAGACAGCCGTAGAAGGAGTCTACCTAGAGGAATGGTTACATACTTTACTGAAGAGAAATAAAGAGAATACATAAGTTGAAAAAATACTTCAATATCTTTTACTTGTGGGACCAAGCAAGTCAAGGAAGGACCAAAAAAACATGAAGTATAAACCTTCTGTTTGGCCAAAGACAATGGCCGCTTTATGTGATACAATAAAGCCAACCAGATAAAACTAAGCATTTGTATCATTTAAATCTCCAAGCTACAGTAGTGATAATGCTTGTTTTTTTTTTTTTTTTTCTGACTCTCAATAGCAGCTCACCAAATTACACTGTGGTGTTCTGAAGAGATATAGATGTTCCTTGGATTGGTGACCAATCCAATCCTCAATGTCAACAGCTACATGTCTACATTTAAGGTGGAAGTGTGGCAGTGGAAATTGAACCAGGTAACGGGTACCATTCTCAATACTATGCTGATTCTCAAAAACATAGTATTTGTTTTTAATGAATAGTTTACATGCTAAAGATTGATGGCAGACAGAGTTCATTTTGTGTTTAAACCCTTTATTTTGTGACTGCATAAAAAATGAACTTTTCTCTTACTCTGTTTTTATGTACGCACAATTTGATTTAAACCAATTACAATATATTACAATATATACTATAATACATAGTTGAATAGTGTAAGCATATTTTGCTGTGAAAAGCACCCTTTGTTACAAAAAACAAACAAACATATGTTTGAAGAGCATATAAATATTTAAAAGAGTCAATTTAATGGTTCTAAATACTAGCGTTTTAGTCAATACTAAAACCGGCTTAAGATATTTTCATTATATAAAATGAAAAACACAAAAGTAGAAATAGAAATCAAATAATTTGTAACACATTAGACCATTATCCATTATAATTCGTTATACAGGGTTTATATTAATGTATTTCATTAGATTTATCTCAAATGTAACATTATGGGTCCTATTTAAGAAATCTGTCATTGAGCCATCAACCACACACCGCACAGCTTGATTTAGGGCGTGTCAGTGCGTCTTTGCTATCGTAACAATGGGAAAAGTAGGCCCATTTGCACAGTTTAAAATGTACAAAAGGCATGTAATTATTCTCTTATTCTTTTAATTATCCATGGGTGTGTTTATTGAGTGTTGTCTGTAGCTTTTAGCCAATGGTGCACCTGTGTTTTCGTTGCCGAGATAGCAGACTACACCAGAAATGTACCTGAACGCACCTCCCTTCCAGACCACAAGCTCTGTTTTTATTAAATTAGAAGTAAGGTGTGAAAATAGACTTATGGCAGGGTGTAAGATAGGGTCATAAGTAATGTATAGAAACAACAATGATTCACTGATTCCAAACAGGTTCAGAGTGACACATGACACGAGACTAAGACTAAGCTTGTTTGTGATTTTAAGACCAGTCTCAAATGGTCTCAAGTTCAAGACTGGACTCTACATACAACACTACTACATTCTCTCTTCACAGCTCTCTTACCAAATGTAGCTTTTCTTCTTCGGTATTGTTAAAAGAACCATTTGTAGCACCTTCATTGTTTAAAGTGTGATGCTGGCAAAACCTCCATCATCCAGATGTGCATCTGCTTCTGTCCAGACACTGGTTCACACCTTATTTAATGTAGTTTTTCACTGACTGTACTGCAAAAACTGACTGCTCTCCATTGGCAAAAACTAGACACAATAAAAGTAAATTGAGACACAAATGCTTGAGTTAAGCAAAACATGGGGTGTCAATGCCAATAGGGTGAGCAAATGTTTCTTAGTAAGTTTTTTTTTTAAATAAAAGCAATCACAAAGTTTCAAAATGAGTGAAATAAGATTAAATCAAGCAAAAAATCTTTATTTTGTGGCTTAAATTGGTACACAGGAATCAACAGAACTTGGCTAGTACCTTTATGTGCTTATTTCGAGTCTGAATTACTTAAAAAATAGTGAAAATTATAAGTGTTCCGACAGACAGTTCTTTTGAAAACAGGATAGTTGAGGTGCACATTGAATTCTCCCGTGATTTGGGCAGCCGTGGTTTTATGTTTTTTGGATACAATCCAGGTTAGCACCCGAACATCCCTTTCAGACAGCTTCCTCTTGCGTCCACAGTTAATCCTGTTGGATTTCCTTAATGTTTCTTGGTGGCATGCTGACATTACCCTGGATACTGTGGCTCTTGATACATCACAAAGACTTGCTGTCTTGGTCACAGATGCGCCGGCAAGACGTGCTCCAACCATAATGTTGTGTGCATTGCAATATTTTGAGCAAAACTGTGCTCTTACCCTGCTAATTGAACCTTCACACTCTGCTCTTACTGGTGCAATGGTCCAATTTAGACATGAAACCTCCCAGACTAAAATGACAGGTGTTTCAGTTTCATTGTCCAACCCCTGTATGATACTTAGTAAGACCAAAAAATTTTATCAGAGAAAAAAATAAGATTTATTGCCTTAAAACTAGTTAATTTCATTTGCTAAGAATAATGTTTTTTTGCAGTACGATGCTCTCTAGGACTACACTTTAGTACCAGCAGTTTTTTTTTTTTTTTGTTTTTTTGTTTTAAGCTTGCTGACTGTGCCCTCGACTGCTGTTGTTTACCGAGTGGCTCCCTGCAGCAGCCATGCAATTTAGCACTTGCACCTGCGTAGTTCCCTCCCCGCGTAGAATATTCAGGAAAGCTGCCGTGAGCCGTAAACAAACAAAAAGCTTTAAAGCAACAGAGCCAATTAGGAACCTAGCAGGGTCAGCCTAGCCCTCCTCGGGGGAGAGGCAACGATAAATAATTTCTAGGTTAAAAAGCAATGGGTCGGCCAGAACAAAATGCATTGTGTTCCTTAACTCCGACAATTTATATTGGCAGTGAATTATACATGAAGCGCGCGGTGAAACACTGTAGTGCCCAGCGAGGGGGAGATAATCTTCAATCTTCGTAAAGCACTTCGACAATGGTGTGTATGACAAACAGTGAAACAGATTTGGCATGAGGCTGTGTGTCTTTTAGCATCCTCTACAAACAGCAGCCGGGCAGAGAACAAAGAGCCGCTCGCCCGAGCTTTATCACGCGAGAAAGAGAGAGAGAGAGAGAGAGAGAGAGAGACTGCACTGCTCTGTCAAAATAATCAATCCCACTCCACACAGAGAGAGAGAGAGAGTGTGTTTTACACACAACAAACACAACCGGACGTGCCTGTCAGATTCACCAGCTTTTGTCGACTCAAAACTTAAGCAGACGCTCTCTTTTTTTTCCAGCTGGATTCTTAAAGTAGTAGCTTGGCGAAAGGTCAAATTTACACGATTATCCCCTCGTACCCAAAATACATACAGTCCTCCAGCCAAGAGCCAAGACATGGATAGCTTCTGAAGTCGCCTTTTTGCTGCTGTTTCGCTCTAAAGCTACGAGCTGCAGCTTGAGGCAAACTGATGAAAACTTCCAATTAGCCTGCCAATTAAAGTTATTAAAAATGGCATGTCTAAAGATTCTCGAAAAGACTTGTTTTAAAACTGTCACAGTTGGGTACTAATAGTACGTGACAGATACAGTACTATATATATATTATATGCAAGACCAATTTTATTTATGTACAGTAATGTGAAAAGCACTTGATTGCAGTTGTTCTTGCTAAGCGTGACCCAACCATTTATTTAGGTTTAGGGGGCAAACACTTTTTTTCACACAGGGTCATGTAGGTTTGGATTTCATTTCTCCCTTAACCCATTTATGCCCAAATTTTTCCCAGACATGCAAATATGCAAATCATGTGTTATTAGTAACCCTTTGAAATAATCAAGAATTATTTCCTCCAAAAAAATGAGAAAAGTAGATGAAAAAGTGTGTTTTATTACCGGTCACAATTGTGACCGGTGGGATGATATGCGTATTCTCAATGAAAGGTTGCTCAAATAGTTTTTTTGTTGAAATAAGGGCCTTCTGACAGCAATCACTGAAAGAGAATACTTGATCAGGAACTTGGGACTTTCCACACCATAGGAACACTAAGACCCGTGGCAAAATATGTTCAAAATATGTTAACCTTGTTTAATTATTTCAAATACAAATTGCAACAGCATCACTTTAGTGTAACATGTATTGAAACATTTATTTGTAAACATTTTAAATTGTACTTTACTGCAAATCTTTTAATGTTGGTATAATATTTTAGTACAACATTTACAACTAAATGTAAATTACAGTCAAATACTTCATTCAAAACTTCAGGAATGATGTAAACTGTTGTGTATACTATTAGTAAACAGTGTTGGGCACGTTACTTTGAAAAAGTAATTAGTTATAGTTAGTAGTTACTTCTCCGAAAAGGAAACTGATTTACTAACTGAGTTACTCCACTATAAAAGTAACTAGTTGCCAGTAAAAGTAACTACTGGGTTACTTTTGTTATTTGCCTCCGTAACCCCCCCCCCCCCCCCCACCTCCCAGCCCCCACCTTCTCAGAGTGTGTTTCATAAGCCAGATAAACAGAGTGCACAACAGCAAAGACAACAATCATTGCTTAGGCGGTTATCTCATCCTCCCCTCCCTTGTAACTCACACACACAACACACACACTTGCATATTTGTCTGTATGCGCAAAGTTAAAAAAAAAAAGTTAATTGAGCGTCTAAAGTAACGTGCAGTAACGGGGTGTTGAAAATGATAACAGTAATTAGTTACCGATTACTCCTTACTGAACACCGTTATTCCCTAATTTAACAAAAAATTGATAATAGGCAGGTATACAGTAACGAGGTAGGCACCTGAGCGAAGTGCTTGATTCTGTTCAACAATCAGTCAGACATTGTATTACAGTAACTTAGAAAATAAAGTAACCAGATATGGTAGTCCATATCTGACCCATCACAATCACAATCACTTATAATAGCATCTTTCTCATTTTGAGGTATGATAGCAACGTTGCATGCCTAAAATTAGTCATCCTAAAATAAAAATATATATAGGTAAGATGCAACAAGAAATTTGTTTGTATATTTAGTATGTGTGCATCTAGATACAACATTCTATCCCACCGGTCACAATTGTGACTGTTTACATGTTTACTCATTCTGCAAACACACCAAAGACATTTGACTAATTACGAATGCATATATCATAACTAAACAACTTCGAGAGCATGTGTACAAAAATATTTGTTTCTATGTTTATTTTAACATACTTTACCAGCCTTTTATTTGGGAGCTTTGAGGCAGCCATCCTCTTCTCAAGATGCAACCAGGAAGTAAACAGCTCTGGTCATGTGACAATTTACTCAAAACATTTGATACTGTCCACATTTAATTGAAACATTGTAATATTTCAATATTTCCTTATAGAGTATTGGGAAATTAACCAGTAACATTTTTAGAGGCTAATAATTAAAAAACTTTTTTTGGTCACAATTGTGACCGATGGGTTGAAATGGGTTAATACTTAAAACTTTATTAAAAAAAAAAATGCATTTCGTGCTTACTTGTGTTGTATTTGACTAATATTTAATTTTTTTGATGATCTGAATCATTCAAGAGTGACAAAAAAGGGAAAAACACGCTTTCACACCACTGTATGCACTATTTATTTCAGTTTTCTGTACTGTAAATAATTGGCTTTATGAATGAAGAAATTCAAAGCCCAGTTTAATTTTTAAATGTAAAAAAATATATATAATTATTGATTGCTCCCAAAGCATGAAAATGATGGTTAATACAGGCATGTGAAGCAATTAGGACACCCCATTAAAACCTATGTCTATTATATATACATATATATTGTCGCTGTTCAAAATCTCCATTTTTAAAGATTTTTAGTTTACTACATAATTCGAACGCGCAAACAGTCCTATATATGTCTCAACATTTCTTGATAAAGTAACTGTTTTAGAGATACATGTTTTTCATTGGACGACGACGATATTCATTCATTCATTTGTATAGTACTGACAAATAAAGCTTGTATAACTAGGCAAACAAACTGAAGAACTCGCTTTTACACATAAGTTGCCAAATGTAACAAAAAAAATTTAAAAAAAGGAAAAAGTTAGAACAACCCAAACAAATGTTTGGTCATTTTTTGGAAGAGCTTAAATTTAGGTGAAGATTGTTGATTGGTCTAACATAAACAGTCACATGACTGAAAAAGGAAGCTGGTGGATTAGCAAGCAAGCTATGTATCCATTAAAATGAAACAAACGTGGGGGGTGTCACGTGACCGCGACGAAGATGGCAGCTTAGAGAGGGAGCTCCGTAGAACCGTGCACAATTTCAACGAAAAAACTCCAGACAAACGTCGATATTTGTTCGAGTCTGAGCATGTCAAACCCCTCTGCGACCAAGCAGTGTGATATTTTTACACGAGCACGCAAAAACACGCCAAAACCGACTTCAACGAGTCCTCCAGCTAATAAGGCTGCTAGCATTAGCAACGACAACATGGCTAACATAGCCGAAGTTTTAAACGAGCTGAAAGCGCTTCGTGCGGACTTCGGGACGAAGCTGGATAATATGACCAGTCACTTGACCGATATGACAGCCTCGCTGACATCACTGGAGAGCAAGGTAACAGAAATGAGAGGAGATGTTTCTGCTAACACAGCCCGCATTGATGAAGCAGAACGCCGTGTCAGCGATGTGGAAGATGTACTGGAAAACACTAAAGCTACATTGAACTCGGCAATTAAGCGAATCGCCTTTCTCGAATCCAAAGCAGACGACCTGGAAAATCGGGGTAGGAGAAAGAATCTCCGTGTGCTTGGGGTGAGAGAGGGAGCTGAAGGTAAACAGCCATTGTTCGACTTCATGAACAACATGCTACCGCGATGGCTGGGGTTGAGTTCTGAAACAGCTTTCACCTTGGAGCGTGTGCACCGCACACTCGCATCTGCAAAACCCAACCAAAACAGAGCGATTTTGGTTCGCTTTCTAAAGTTCCAGGAGAAGGAGTTCGTTTACAGAGAAGCACGGCGCAAGGACATTACTCACGAAGGGGCAAAGATCACGGTGGTGCAGGATCTCTCAGCGGAGACAGTTCGAGTTCGCCGAAGCTTTAACGCTATTACTAAGCAATTTGTTGACATCAAGGCCTTCCGCGGATTTCAACACAGTCCCTGCAAACTCAGAGTCCTGCATAATGGCAAGATACACCTCTTCTCAACACCGCAAGAAGCGGAGGAATTCTATGGGAAGATTTCCCAGCCCAAGTGAATACTATAGAAACGTTTGAACGTTTAAAAACTGAACACTGCATAATGGTAAAAGGCAAGCTACATCTCTCTGAACAAACCTTACAGGCCTGAGGTGATTTTTTTTTTTCTCTTCCCTTATATAAATGGTTGAGTTTGGTATGACTTAATAAGTTGTATAGTTCGCGAATGAGATATGTTCAAAAAAGGAGTATCTTATAAAACAAAGTGCACGGTTTAGGAGAACAAATTGTTTATTTGAAGGTATGGGTCGGGTTTTGTTGACTAGTTGCTCCCCAAGTGTTGTGGATCAACGTCCCCTGTATTTTTTTCGACCTGAGGGAGGGAGGGAGGAGAGTGGGTTGGATACACGTCAGTGGGGGGGGGGGGGGTGGGGGGGGGAGAAGGGGTGGGGGGAGAGGGGGGTTGTTCGTTCAGTGTGTCAGTGTGTGTTCAGGCATGTGCACCGGTTTTTGTTTTTTGTTTTTTTTTTTTTTTTTTTTTTTATTGCTTTAATTGCTTCAAAATTTATGTTCTGACAACTGATAACAAACTATGGATGTAACAGAACAAAGTAAATTTAGAATTGAAATTACCAGCTGGAATGTTAGAGGGATAAGAAAGTTTGCCAAACTTAAACAAGTAATGAATAGGATAAAATATCTTAACTCTAGAATAGTTTTCTTACAAGAAACTCACTTAACCGACTTAGACATGTATCGTTTGAACAAAAAGTGGCCAGGACAAGTTTATTGTGCCTCATATAAAACGCATGCCAGGGGGGTCGCTATACTCATACACAACTCAATATCATTTCAGGTCAAAAAAACCATACAGGACCCATATGGAAGATATATTATTGTACAAGGCGAAATACAGAATCAAAAACTAAATCTTATAAATGTTTATGGCCCCAACGAGGACAACCCATCCTTTTTCAAAAATCTATTTCTTACAGTATCTGCTTTAGAAGGGTTAAATATTATAGGGGGGGATTTCAACTGCACCTTAAATCCATTGTTAGACAGATCCACCCACACTGACATGGCCCATGTACAAACTAGGAAAATGCTTACTAATCATATGAAGGATCTAAGATTAATCGATATATGGAGGACACAGAACCCTAATGACAGAGAATATTCTTGCTACTCAAGTACATATAAAACGCATTCCCGTATCGATTATTTTTTAATTTCAATGGAACTACAGAAAAAAGTAAAAAAATGTTGGTATAATAGTATAGTAATCAGTGACCACGCAGCCGTATCAATGGAAATTCAATTAGGAAGACTGGAACGTTGTTCAAGATGGAGACTACAAACATACTTATTACAAGATCCAGTCTTTGTTAAATTTATAGAAAATTGCATTAATACATATTTTGACATGAACAGAGATGAAACTACAGCTAGCATAAGATGGGAAGCGTTTAAGGCCTACATAAGGGGAGAAATGATTAGTTATAAAAAGTCAACAACAAAGCAAAATAATTTGGAGCTGCAAACATTGGAACACAAAATTAGAGAACTAGAAAAGGAAATCTATGAGGATGAGGACACAGGAACATTACAGAATCTATTAGTTTTGAGAGCGGAATATGATAAATTGACATCTGATAAGGTAGCTAAAAGTTTAATGTGGACTAAACAAACCTATTATGACCAAGGGGAAAAACCAGGTAAACTACTAGCATGGAGGGTTAAAAAAATACAAGCTGAGAGAACAATCTTAAGCACAAAGCTGGCATCTGGCAACTTAACGACGGACCCGCAGGAGATTAATGATAACTTTAGAGACTTTTATAAACTATTATACGAGTCAGAACATACAGGAAATAGGGAGGACCAGACAAAATTTCTTAACCAGTTACAATTTCAGAAGATAACAGAGGATGAAATGATAAAATTAGATAGCTCATTAACAGTAAAGGATCTCTCTAATGCTATAGGTGATATGAAAAGCGGTAAAGCCCCAGGACCAGATGGCTTACCAATAGAGTTTTACAAGACATTTGGTAAAAAGCTTGTAAAACCACTTCTGGATATGTTTGAAGAATCGCTGGATAAAGGAATGCTTCCAGACTCACTCAGATTAGCTTTAATAACCCTAATATTAAAACCAAATAAGCCCCCGGATGAATGTGCCTCTTACAGACCAGTTAGTTTAATGGGATGTGATACAAAAATATTATGTAAAGCCCTTTCAAGGAGATTGGATGAATATCTGCCTAACCTGGTTAGGGACGATCAACAAGGTTTCATACAGAAAAGACAAGGATACCACAACATTAGAAGGGTCCTAAATATACTTTATGAGAAACACAATGCTTCAGATACAGCAATACTATCAGTAGATGCTAGCCAAGCATTTGATAGAATAGAATGGAACTACTTGTTTGATGTGCTTCCTAGATTTGGTCTAGGCAACAACTTCCTTAAATGGATTAAATTGCTATATACAAACCCAATGGTTGTAGTATTAACTAATAATACCATTTCAAAACCCTTTAGTCTAAAGAGGTCTACTAGACAGGGCTGCCCACTATCACCGCTATTATTTACATTAGCAATTGAACCCTTGGCTATAGCTGTACGAATGCACACAGAAATACAGGGTATTACAATTGGTGTCACAGAACACTGCATTTCTTTATTCGCCGATGATATAATTTTCTTCTTGTCAAAATTAAAAACAAGTATCCCCAATCTGATAACATTAATAGAGAAATTTGGAAGATTTTCTGGATATAAAATTAATAATTCTAAATCAGTGCTAATGTTCCTCAACAAAAAAGAAAGATATAATCCCATGATAAATACCCCATTTGCTACAACTATAGAGGGTTTCAGATATTTGGGGGTGAAGATAACTCCAGAAATAAGTGAAATAATCCCATCCAATTATAACCCCCTGCTAGAGAAAGTTACTGACACATTAAATCGCTGGTCTGTTTTACCCATATCTATGATTGGCCGAATAAACCTGATAAAAATGAGTATATTACCTAAATTTTTATTCTATTTCCAGACACTTCCACTGCCGTTACCAAGGTCCTTTTTCGATACACTCAATAAAATAATAAGCCATTTCATTTGGAATAACAGGAAAGCCAGACTTCGCCTTAAGCTGTTATATTTGCCTTATGAGAGGGGAGGCCTTCAATTACCCAACTTCGAATGGTATTATATGGCTGCCCAACTAAGTGCGGCATCGTGTTATTTCAGCGAGATAACACCCCCTGCCTGGATGGATATAGAACAGCAGTCCATTCCTGATCTGCCATTGTGTTCATATTTATACTCGAGTAATATCAAGACATTGAAAAGATGCACAAAAAATCCCTTTCTTAAAAATACAGCTTTAATCTGGCATGCCACACATAAACACATGGGAGATGAACCTACATTATCTCAATTCACTCCTATTTGGGGTAATGAACAGTTTACACCCGGTAGAAAAGACGGAGGTTTTAGGCTATGGAAAATAAAAGGAATTAAAAGAATAATGGATCTTTATGAGGAGGGAACTTTACTATCCTTTAACCAGTTGTGTCAAAGATATGACATTCCTAAGAAGCATTTTTTTAAATATCTACAGTTGAAAAGCTACATGTCCTCAAAATATAAACAAATAATGTGCTTACCGCCTTTATCAGAACTTGAGAAAGTAACACTTCAAAATTTAGAAGGGAAGGGACATGTATCTAAATATTATACCATTTTAGTTGCACATAGCAAAGAATCAGTATTGGACAAATTGAATGCATGGAGAACAGACACTAGAGATAACATTGACGAAATAGATTGGAGAGAGGCCTGTTTAAAAGCACAAAAACTGACTATAAATACAAGGTTTCAATTACTTCAATACAAATGGTTAATGAGAATGTATATAACACCTGTTAAACTCCACCACATGTCTGCTAACATCCCAGATATCTGTACTAAGTGTATGACTGAAAAAGGAGACCTTCTTCATTGCTTATGGGCATGTACAAAAATTTATAGCTTTTGGAGGGATGTTATAAACTGTTTGTCAGAGATGTTCAATGCTATAGTCCCTTTAAATGCCAAATTGTGCCTGTTAGGGATATATCCGGAGAACTTTTTGCGAAAAGTGAAACAATACCCAGTCCTGGACTTCGGGCTTCTCCAAGCCAGGAGGACGATTGCATTATGCTGGAGGAGCATGGAAGGTCCTACATTGAAACTGTGGATAAGAGAACTCTCAAATTCTATTGGACTAGAAAGATTAACATATATTGTAAGGGGCAAACGAAAAGAGTTTATCAATCTCTGGGAACCATATATGATGATGATGACAAATGTCGATACAAATTGTAAGTAATAACAATTTGTGAACTATTCATTTATCTACTTTTTCTGTATTAAGGTTTTTTTTTTTTTTTGTTTATTGTATCGTTAATTATTTAGTTATTTCATTTTATTTATGTATTTTAATTCTTTATAAACATTGAGGGACGGTGCTTTGTGCCTGATGGGGGGAAAAAAAACTAAACTACAATAAAGATACTTTGATAAAAAAAAAAATGAAACAAACGTTTTAATATTACAAAATATCCTGAGGCAATTCAAGCCTTTTAATCAATCTAATAGTCTACATTGATTGTTCTGTTGATTGTTGTAATACGTTGGCTGCAAGCTGCCAAAGGTTGGGAACCCCTGTTCAAGCAAAAAGTAATATATCGTCGCTATCCAATGAAAAACAAGTATCTCCGTTTTTGACCATTTTTAGTTTACTACATAATTCGGAAACACAAACTGTACTTTACACTGTCTCAACATTTCTTGATGAATAGACTAAAAGAAATTCTCCTAAATTAACTGAAATAAACTTTTTTCATGATTTCAAAATGATGAAGGTTTTATTTCTATCTCCTATACAGTAACAGTTTTGGAGATGGACATGTTTATCATTAGCCAGTGACAATATTCTTTCATTCATTTGTCCAGTACTGACAGATAAAGCTTATATAACTGAGCAAAGAAACTGAAGAAAGCACTTTTTCACATGAGCGGTCAAAAGTAATGAACAAAAATGAAAAAAAGGAAAAAGTTAGAATAACTCACATATGTTCAAAAAGACCATATTTTTTCCACAAGATTATAGAGTTTTATAAAATCAAACAAAAAGTTTTTATTTTTTTTTGTACTACATAAAGTTTCAACATTTCTTGATGAATGGACTAAAAGAAATTCTCCTAAATTAACTGAAATAAATTCTTTTTTACATTGACTTCCATTAAAAGTGCTGAAGGTTTTATTATATTTATATTTATCTATTATAAAGTAACAGTTTTGGAGTTACATGTTTTTCACTGGACAGCGACAATATAAATAATTATTTAAATTTTTTCTTTCTAGTTAACAAACTGTACTTTTGCCGTTTTCTCTGTCATATTTGAAGCAGACAGGCTTCAGTAAGAGGTAAAGTTTCTTGCTACACTATTCCTTTAAGCTTGATTCACCAAACTAATCTGAGAACAACATCAGTCTGACACTCGTTCTCCAAAAATCACTAAAATGTCACACTCATGCTAGCTGGGCCTGAGAGTGTCATTCAGAAGCTGCGTTTAGTGCCGTCACAAGATGAGTCCAGGTTTGAACGAAAGCGTGCGACATGAGGAAAGTGTGAAAGTAAGAGAAACCCTCCCCGGCTAAGCTGTGATGTGAATCCACCATGCTGGAGAAACGTCTGCCATATGCTTTAATTAAGTGTAAGTAGGCTAGCAGACAAAGAGGGGAGATTGCATTGTCGGTTCACTACTTTCCTGTTTGATGCCTTGTGTCCAATCGGTGTGTTCCAGCGCAAATGAGTGTTGAGAAAGGGAGAGCCGCACTTCATTCTTTCCCCCGTACACTTACACAATGGCATAATCTGTCATGAAGACAAGGAGATGGAGGCAGAGAGCTTATGCATTCAAAGTTTTCTGCCTCGAGATTAAAAATTTCCACTCCGAGAGTATCGTCACGAGAGAGTGAGGAAAAAAAAGTCGCGCTCAGACCGTACACATTCCTTTCATGCAAATCCAGTCACGCGGTGCTATTGGACCATTGTCCCCGGCCTACTCTCTTTTTCCAAGATGTTAGTCTTGCAAACTCACCAAGAGCGCGAATGCAGCCGAAACGCAACGCCTCCACCCCGCTCGTGTTTTATTCCGCACAGACTAACTCATGTGGTCAAGGTTTAGAGAAGCCAAAATATAATGAGATCATATCCCATTCTCCTCTCTCTCTCTTGCCTGTTAAAGTTTCTACAAACAGCCAGACTTTCTACGCCCAGGAACTTTCAGTGATGGACTTCTTCAAGCAGCAAATGCTGTGAGCACCCCTCACCAGGGCTCACTAAATTCCAGCAGCAAGAACTGCAAACCCTGTTCCCTGTTTTTGTATAATGATGATAATAATCCTGACCTTTTTATTTGGGCCACATCTGCTAACCTCAGTGAGCCAAACCTTCCAGCCAGAGCAGTTCAAAACCTACTGTAAATATGGACACAAAGAAATAAGTACACAGACTACTATATACTCTATAGACTTTAACTCAAGACTTGATACTGATAGAGAATACTCTATGGAGGAATGTCTGTTAGCTCTATTTGACAGCAAGTTGATTTCAACCCATATACAGTAGAGTCCATGAGTGTGTTTCAATTATCGACTTTCAATTAGACTTGGCACGTAATTCCATAATAATATCACTTTTATAGGCCCTAACATAGAACCTTGTGGGATTTCTAACAAGATATGCTACACCAAACAATTACCAAATAATTCACTGTTGTTTCTTTTGTTTATTTGTTTTTATTTTCTCTCCAATTTACAAAACCAATTACCCAACCCACTCATATTAAGACTCCCCCTATCACTAGTGATGCCCCAACACCAGGAGGGTGAAGACTAGCACATGCCTCTTCCTATACATGTAAAGTCAGACTCCACCTCTTTTCAAACTGCTGCTGATGTAGCATTGCCGAATAGCATCACAGCTCACTCGGAGGAAAGCGCAGCGACTCGGTTCCGATACATCTACCCACCTAGAGAGAGCAAGGCCAGTTGTGCTCTCTCAGGGTTTTGGCAGTTGATGGCAAGCTACATGAACAGGATTCGAACCAGCAATCTCCTGACTTAGCCTGCTGGACCACTCAGAGCCTCACTGTTGTTGAGAAAACCTAGTGGCTATAATGGCAACAATCAATGCATATGCAACAATGACTTTCAAAGTTTCGCAACTTATACACATAATGAAATATAGAACATTTATTTTGCATATGTAGACACTTCATTGTGATCTCAGACATGACGAGAAGGTCAGCTTTTAAAGCTGGAGGTCTGATCAGGTTTAGTGTTCATGCTGGAAGGCAGGATTCCCCCTGTTGCTTGGAGATAAGTATGAAGGAGTAAATATGGAAAAGGGAGGGGAAAGGGTAAATGTTGGAGTTTTTCACTCATATCATCATTATTTCCTGTTTAATTGGTGTAAAAGATGAAAAATGGTACAGTAAGTTTATGACAGTTGCATGTGTGTCACATATTAGCCAGTCTACACAAATAGTACTAACACCAATATTACCTAGTTAAGTCAACAATTAAGTAAAAAGAAAATGTATTATACAAACCTATTGTTTGAATCTATTGTTTTTATAATGTCACAAAAACTACCACAAATATCTACCTACGGCCCATTTATATAGAAGTTATATGTGTTTTGGAGAGAGTTTCGTCTGAGTCAGTATTATGATTTGATTATTTAACATATAATCTTATTAGCATTATATTTTTATACCTAGATCTATACCTAAAGATAATTATATCCTAAACTTAACCCACACTTTTATCTGCACCTAAACCTAATCTCAATTTACACCTTAATCTACACCTAACCCTAATCTTGATCAACATCTTAATCTACATTCATCATTACTTTTATATAAGGTTCATGTTAAGAACAGGATGTTTTCCAACATTATTTATCAATTCTTCTTCGAGTACATAACAGAGAGGTTGTGTGAGTGTGTGTAATTTGTTCTAGTGTGTTAACAAGAACCAACACAACAAAAATACAGACTTGACTTTTATCTGAACTAAATAGCATCGCATTCACACACTACTGAGACTTACTGTCATTGTCATTATTGTGGTACTAATGATATATTGTGGTTCACTTATTTATGATTGCCTCTGTTCAATTACAAACAGAAGTAATCACAAATAAGTAGAGCACAACACAATACACACATACAGTATGAACCCACATGCAGAACTGCCTTACGTTCCTCTGCAATCCAGATTCAGCAGAACTAATGATTGAGCCCATCGCTGTGGGTTTATTCAAAAACCACAGCACACAAATCGAAGGCGAGACACACACCTACAATCCCACAGTCAATAATCCACCGTATGATGTGTCAGGAATGATGTCTTTCATTTCCAGGAGGGTCTGGCGAGCCGCTCGGGGGTCAAGCCAGCGGCCTCCGCTCGCACGCGCCCAGAAGGGTTGATTAATTCTCACCCAGCTATGCTTCGTCTTCCCCAGCTCACTGAACAACTTCATTTCGTCTGATGAGTTCAGCCGGAGGTCAGGACAGTCCTTACGCCAGCCATTACACACAGGAGAGAGAAAGAAAGAGAGAGTGGGTGAGAGAAAAGAAGAGAGAGAGAGCTTAAAATCAAGCAGATGTACAGTACAGTCCAAAAGTTTGGACACACCTTCTCTTTTTCAATGATTTTTCTTTATTTTCATGAATAATTACATTGTAGATTCTCACTGAAGGCATCAAAAGTATGAATGAACACACAAAAAACGACCAGGCCTCCACAGTCACTGGACCTGAACCCAATGCAGATGGTTTGGCGTGAGCTGGACCACAGAGTGAAGAAGGCAAAGGGCCAACAAGTGCTAATAAACACCTCTGGAAACTCCTTCCTTCAAGACTGTTGGAAAACCATTTCAGGTGACTGTACATCTTAAAGCTTATTGAGAGAATGTGCAAGAGAGTGTGCAAAGCAGTAATCAGAGCAAAGGGTGTCTATTTTTTTTTTTTGTTAAGTACATAACTCCACATGTGTTCATTCATAGTTTTGATGTCTTCAGTGAAAATCTACAATGTAATTAGTCATGAAAATAAAGAAAACGCATTGAAAAAGAGAAGGTGTGCCCAAACTTTTGGCCTGTACTGTAAGTGAGACTCAATCAGACATGCAGCAATTAAGACAACTGCACTGCATTAGGAGAAACTTTTCTCTCTTTTTCTTCAGAAGTGTTTGTGGGATATTCTGGAAAGTGAATTCATTCCCAGCTTTTTTTTTTTTTTTTCTTTTAGTTTTTCCCTTCATTTGAAATGGCAATGTCAGGCATGTACGGCTCCTTTCCCTGCAGCCGCTGAAATAAAAGAAATCAAAAATGAACAGAGAGAGGCAACTTGCTCAGCCTTCGGAAAAGAGAATCAACCCGTGCGCTTTGGTTTGTGGGTCCGAGACGATCCGCTCAGTAGTCTGGCACCGCGCATTTAGTATTTCCCCCGCCAAATCAAAGGCAAGCGAAAACTATTTTTTGATTTCTGCATGGTCTCCCATCTGTTACTATACATCTAAATACCGCAAGTCCAATTCTCCCAGGCATTGGCTTTGCCTGATTTCTCTCTCTCTCTCTCTCTCTCTCTCTCTCTCTTTGCAGTCAATCACGGAAATGTGTCTCAGCTGATGACTTCCTCGCTGCAGTCGCACGCCGGAGACGAGAGCTTCATCAGAGCGCCTGAACGAAGGTTATTTCAAGTCCCAGCGTTGCGTGACGCGAGCGGCCGTTTAAGGCCGCGTCTCCGCCGAAGAGGAGACAGGAGGCGTTTTAACATTTAAAAGGACCAAGGAATATATTTTGCACCCCAACAATACTGTAAGCATATACTCCCACCCTACCCCGCCCCGATTTTTGGACGGCAGCCACGAGAAGGATATGAAATGCGCTAATAAATCACAAGCCTTTCAGTTCGTCTGTCTGCAAAAATCTCCCACACACCCCACTCTCTTTTTCTCTCTCTCGCACGTTTGCAAACCCCAACTCCACCCCCCCTCCCAGACGGCTGGCATTATTACAAATAAATATTGGTTGGGAAAATATAGCCTGTCATTCCCCTGCTTTATAGTTATGAGCTCAGGAATAATTGAATGGCTGTCGATTAGGATCAGACTACAGAATTGGTTGAGCGTTAAACAGATATGGAGGATTTCATTTCACCAAGAACAACGCGCTGCTGGGGGCCTTCCCTCATGACCAGTGCTGCTCAAAAGTCTGAATACTGATATGCCAAAAGTCATGGGATAGCACTATATAAATTGATCATGCAGTGTTACCTCAGAGGATGGCTAGGGAATGTATATATTTACGTTGTGTAAAGTTGCTATCTGTACTATCTGGTGTTTATCTCCACAGTGCCACAATTGTATCAGGAATAAAACACATAGAAGGCATTACCACCCACAGTGGACAGTGCAGTGGATGGTAATGATCGTGACCAGTGTCATCTGGAGGCCTCACATGCATATCCCACAGGTCAGCGCAACCTTCTTTATCTTTAATGGGACGTGGTAAAAGTCATCATGTGATATGATGCTAGTTACTATCCCATGACATTTGGCATGTCTTGTGGCAGCTAAAGAAAACAGAAAGTTCCTAAAGAACAGAACATTTCTTTAAACCTACTCCGGATGACACTGTTTAGATCTTCAGGAAGCATTATTTCACGTTAGTAAATTATGAAAAAAAAAAAATCATAACACAGAAAATAAATAAATAAATAAATTTCCAGATTCTGAATATTAGAACAATAAATATTATTAGTCCGCAAGCAGCTTAAAAGAGGAAGACGATAAAGGTCCAGACACATATACTGAATATTCATATATCCAAATGTGTTTGTGGACACTACTGAATGCATTCAGATGCCTTATGTTGTACCCATTAGTGACAGAGATGTGAAAATGCCAAGATAGTCGAGATTTGGCAGAAATTTTGGATAGTAGACACCCTAATTCCAATCGAAAGCTGAATTAACTTTTTTTTCTAAAGCACTGCCACTATGATCGGGAGCTCGCTGGTTCGAATCCTGGTCATGCAGCTTTCCATCAGCTGCCGGAGCCCTGGGAGGGCACATTTGGCCTTGCTCTACCTCTTGTTTCCCTTAACACTTCTAGGGTGATGTTGATCAGCACAAGGCGTCTGTGAGCTGATGTATCAGAACTGATTCGCTGCGTTTTTCTCCGAGCGCGCTGTGATGCTACTCGGCAATGCTGCATCAGCAACAGTTCATAAAGAGGCAGTGGCTGACTTGTATGTGCTAGTCTTCACCTTCCTTGTTTTGTGGCATCACTAGTGATGGGGATATTTGGCCTAGCTACATTTGGAGACAAATTGCAACAAAAAAAAAAAAATAATGAATTTGCATGCATCCCAATACTTTTGCTTATAAGATCACCAACAATAGTGATGGATAAAAACTGAAAATTTATCCAAGTAAGGCACCCCACAGACAATTATATATATATATATATATATATATATATATATATATGTATATATATTTCATTTTGTATGCATAAACAAAGGATGCTGATGACACAAGAATTGAAAAATTAAATGCTGAGTCTTAATTCAGCACAAAATCTCTAGTTTTATAGGTAGAAAAGTTGTGTCTGCTCACTTCGAGCACTGACAAAGAGTAGTGCTCTAAAGACAGCGTGGAATTTCGCCCAGGCCGATCTGATAAGGTTAATACTGACAGCTTCTCCAGTAGGCCAGAATTGAACTGTGGTAAAGTTATGATATCCATCTAGCTTGTTTTATCTCAATAGTCCGCTGCTTCAAATGACCTCAACATCAGCCCTGCTGTATATAATTCAGCAGTCTGCAGCTGAGCTGAAACTCTTTCTTGTCTTAACAACGCAAAAGGGCCTACAGACCACAATCCACCTCATGAAGCCAAACCAGGACGCACTGTGAAGGACTGCGGGCTTGTGTCTCAGAACAAAACTCAGCAAATTGGTTCCTGAGGTTCATCTCTCTTTTTCAGGAGTTCTCTCACCTGGGACGAGGGGAAGAATTGCCTTGTAGGCTTAAACTGCGAGCTGCACTTTTTTTTCTCTGGTTCTCTCTCCCTCTCATCCCCCCACTCCCATCTGATCCGCTTGTGTGCTCTCATGCTATTTGAACAGGGTTTTCCCTGGGCATTGTGGAAAAAAAAAAAAAAACACTTTCTCCCAAGTCAGAGAGAAAGCAGTGTTCTTCATGCATTTTTTAAATGGGCACAAATCCCCCTCACTACGTCCCAACCTTTCAAGCGTGGTCCGTCAGTACCTGGCCATGACGGGCTGGAGGCTGGAGGCCAGTGCTGGCCCTTCTTGTAAACATGTTGTAGGGGACAACGCATTAGTGTCACATCTCTGAAATTTCAGCACCTGAAAACAACAAGCCAGTGCAGGCTAAACTAGACCAGGATCAGTAGGAGCTCAACTAAAGTGGGTCAGTTTTTGCCAAACAAAAAACCTTCAAAACCACACCTCACACCTGCACCTCAGCGGTGATTAGACAATTTCTCATCAATTTTCAAGGCCAGTTACCCAACCAACTCATTAGGACTAGTGATGGCCCAACACCAGCAGGGTGAAGACTAGCACATGCCTCCTTCGATACATGTGAAGTCAGCCACCGCCTCTTTTTGAATTGCCGAGTAGCATCACAGCACGCTCTGAGTAAATCAAGCGACTCGGTTCAGATACATCAGCTCACAGGCGCCTTGTGTTGAGCGAAATCACCCTTAGAAGTGATGTGGGAAGAGAGCACCATCTACCCACCCAGATAGAGCAAAGCCAAATGTGCTCTCTCAGGGCCCCAGCAGCTGATGGCAAGCTACTTAAACGGGATTCGAACCAGCGATTTCTATATCGTAGTGGCAGCGCCTTAGTCTGCTGGACCATCGGAGCCCATTTATTGACATTTCTACACTAAACTTTGTAGGTATCAGTTTTCCCATTTGCCCATTAACCCATTGACAGGCACGCCTCTAGCCTCTTTTTCCACAGCCATGCCTTTGTAAAGTAATGTGTCTTGTTGAGATATTCATAGCAAATGCAAAAAATACAGTATTAATACAGTGTTATTTGTATTTCTATTATTATAGATCTTTTGAGTAGATAAAAACACAGTTACTGCCAAAATAAGAGACAATGTACCCTAAAACTTTATGAATATGAACTTGTTTTCTTTGCATTATTTGAGGTCTGAAAGCTCTGCATCTTTTTTTGTTATTTCAGCCATTTCTCATTTTCTGCAAATAAATGCTCTAAAGGACAATATGTTTATTTGTATTTTGGAGGAAATGTTGTCTGTAGTTTATAAAATAAAACAACAATGTTCATTTTACTCCAACATATACCTATAAATAGCAAAATCAGAGAAACTGATTCAGAAACTGAATTGTTTTTTCTTTTTTCCAGAGCTGTATTCTTGTTCAGAATTTTCCTTAAGAAGGGGTTAAAAAAAGCCGTTAGAACAAACTCTCCTGGTTTGTTCTCATGTTTTATTTAGCTCTGGAGCTGAAGGTAAGAAAAGAGAAAAGTGACTAGGTTCTGATTTATTTATTTATTTATATATTTACAGAATCTGTTGATAATCAGTGCAGACAAAAGAAGATTGTGTAATTGTGGTCCACCAAGTGAATGACTGCACTCAAGCAGCCACTAGAGCACGTGGCCAACGTGCCTAATCCTTTCACCTTCAGAACATGAGTGTTACACGCTGTGTGTATGTGTGTGTGTGTGTGTGTGTGTGTGTGTGTGTGTGTGTGTATACGTGTGTGTATTTGTACGTATAGGGGAGCTGGACTGGCTGGCCTCCTCACCCTGCATGGCAGGAAAATGGATTTCTATTTATGGGCCCATATCGGCGATCATAGTTCACGGCCCCCTTTCAGGAGCGGAGTTAACATTGTTGCCTGGTGTCAGACCCCCCCCCCCCGCTGACAGCGCCTGGAGACGGCCTGACAGCTCCGACCTGCCAGCGCCACCACGCCTGTTCTGCTGATACTATCAACTAAATTCTATCACTGCCACTGTCCACATCTTATCCTGCTGCTCTCTGCCTATCACTGCCCCCTCCGCTCCGCCTACATCAGCCCGTAGTAGCCCCCAGAGAGACAGTACAGGTCAAAAGTTTGGACACACCTTCTCTTTTTCAATGCGTTTTCTTTATTTTCATGACTATTTACATTGTAGATTCTCACTGAAGGCATCAAAACTATGAATGAACACATTTTTGTGTGGAGTTTTGTGTAAAAGAAAAACGTTTATATTCTAGTTTCTTCAAAATAGCCACCCTTTGCTTTGATTACTGCTTTGCATGCTCTTTGCATTCTCTCAATGAGCTTCAAGAGGTGAAGAGTCACCTGAAATGGTTTTCCAACAGTCTTGAAGGAGTTCCCAGAGTTGTTCAGCACTTGTTGGCCCTTTGCCTTCACTCTGTGGTCCAGCTCACCTCAAACCATCTGGATTGGGTTCAGGTCAGGTGACTGTGGAGTCCAGGTAATTTTTTACATTGATACTCCACATGTGTTCATTCATAGTTTTGATGCCTTCAGTGAGAAGAGAGAGAGTGAGAAGGCACTACACACATTCAAAAAACACAGTTTTGGTTGAGTACCGGTATATGATTATTGGCAGCAGTGGCCCAAAATTTGCGACCAAAAGGACAATGGTTGAATCCCCAGAACCTGCATCCACAGCTCTTAAACAGTCCTTGAGCTCTTAAACCTCAATAGCTTTCTGTTTTCTTAGGTGGCTGTCCATTCCGCCATATATTTTAAAATAAAATTCCGCATTGCTGCTGTTAAATGGCATAAATGGGCGCTGATTGGTCCAGCGGTCTAAAGCGCTGCCACTATGAGCGGGAGGTTGCCGGTTCGAACCCCCGCTTATGCAGCTTTGCCATCAAGCTGCCGGCACTCAGAGGGAGCAAAATTGGCTCTGCTCCCTCTGGGTGGGTAGATGGCACTCTCTCCCCACATCACTCCTAGGGTGATGTCCACAGCACAGGGCATCTGTGAGCTGATGTATTGGAACTGAGTCGCTGCGCTTTCCTCGGAGCACGCTGTGATGCTGCTCGTCAATGCAGCATCAGCAGCAGCTCGAAAAGAAGCGGTGGCTGACTTCACATGTATTGGAGGAGGCATGTGTTAGTCTTCACCCTCCTGGTGTGTTGGGGCATCAATAGTCATAGGGGGAGTCCTAGTGAGTGGGTTTGGTAATTGGCCGTGTAAATTGGGGAGAAAATGGGAAAAATCTGAAATAAAATTATAAATAATAAAAAAATGAAAAGTAGTGAAAGTAAATTGAATATTTTTGTGTACTTTTACTGCCAGGTGATTATTGATTTTTTTAAACATGATGAAACTTCTATCTACGCTCCAAAGTAAAATAGTAACACACCTTTTTTATTTGTTTCCTTACTGATTTTTTTTTTATTATTCTCTTCCTTTATTCATGCACCAGCCTGGTTTGATGGCTTGTGATCATCTATCATCCTCTCTTATTTTCTTTTTCCAGAGCTGTATGTGAGAAACTATTTGATCTGGTATCAAAATTTTACCCATACCACTAAGTCGTCAATGTGTATGGGACGGATTATTGCAGGACACCATTAGGAACCTCTACAACTCACGAACATGCTGCGATGTCTGGCATGTTGGTTTACTCTTGTGTTACATATGAATTACACACTATTTTGTATGTGTAGCTTAATATATATGTATATAGCCCATATCAGTCTAAATGTTCAATAATTTATTGTTCCTCATAATATTTATCTTTTTTTTGTTTTAAATTTGCAATCTTACATCTCCTGTTGTTTGATGATAATAAATAAAAAAATGAAACAAAAAGAAAGCTCTTATTTCCATTGACAATACTATGTTTACCATTGGTAACATCAGAAACTGGTGGTCTAACATCAGAGTAAAGAGTGAAAAGAGTGAACGGAGTTGCCTGATCACAGACAAGCAGAGATGACAGATACTTTATTGTGTGAAGCTGTGTGTGTTTGCCACAAGCTAAAAGTGCACTGGAACTTGGGGATGCACTTGACACCTTTTAAAAAAAGTGCAGTTGAAAGAGCTTATTGCTTTCAACACCCCCCCCCCCTACCATCTTACCAACACACACACTCACACACTCACACACACATGCGCTTTCATTAAATGTTCAGCCTGACAGCAATTGGGCTTGGTAAACAACGCTGTTGGCTCAGTGGCTGAGGGTAGAGAAACTTTGACAAGATGTGCGTACAGATTCTCTACTGTTGCTGAAGTCTATAACAGCAGCCGGTGTTTATAGCAGTGGAGGAGGTCACATTAAACCTGACTGCCTCCCGCCTGCAGTTCACGCTGCGCTTAGAAATCAGCTGAATAAAGGCCTGACGTTTCAGGCTCTTAAACAATGCTTGTCATAGCGCCTTATAGTCAAACACAGCCTGCTACTGCTTACACACACCGATATGAATGTAAGCCGGGCAGCAATACACAATATGTTACACTACATTTTTGATATTGAAAAATAATTGAATAGTTTTCATTCAGTGCTTTTTAAAATATTTTTATAATCAAATCAACCAACAAATGAATAAATAAATACAATAATAAATAACAAAAGTTTAAGACGTTTGGGAAAAAAAAAAAAAACTGCCTACACAAACTAAAAATATGGTTCAGGGCAGTGAAAAGCATAAAGTGAAAAGGATGTATGTTTATTTGCATGCTCTTATTTTCACTTAGCTGTCATAATGTTACTTTTTATAGAAGGAGAGGATGTGGAGAGCGGATGCAAATGCGAGTTTATACATTTACTAAGAAGAAATAAACCAAAATAAACATATAACAAGACAAACAAACAGACAGGGCAACTATGAGAACTACAGAACACACAAAAAAACTTTACAGCCTAACAGAGGTAAAATGTACAAGAACCAACAAACTAACACTAATAACAAAGGGCAATATATATCTATATATATATATATACAGCCAATCTTCACTAACGGCACATTGCACCAGTAAGAGCAGAGTGTGAAGGTTCAATTAGCAGGGTAAGAGCACAGTTTTGCTCAAAATATTGCAATGCACACAACATTATGGTTGACATACCAGAGTTCAAAAGAGGACAAATTGCTGGTGCATCCGGGACCAAGACAGCAAGTCTTTGTGATACCACCAAGAAGGACCAACCACATCCAACAGGATTAACTGTGTACGAAATAGGAAGCTAAATTACTGTGGTCTAAAATCAGGTGTTTCATCATATATATATATATATACGGTATACGGAAGGGAACACATGGGGCGGGTAATGAGGGGACATGATAAGAAGGTGACACAATAATACAATTTTGCTTTATATTATATTATATTATATTATATTATTTATTATATAATGAATTCTGCCTCATTTTTCTTAAGCATACTACTATATGTATATTTAAAAGGTATGCCAAAACATCAGTCCATATGACATGATTCAAAAATAAGGTTTCTGATGTTATTTGGAAAAGAATAATAATAATAATAAGAATAATAATAATAAGAAGAAGAAGAAGAAGAAGAAGAAGAAGAAAAGATTTGTGTCTAGTACTGTAACACTTCCTTTTGGATATATATATATATATATATATATATATATATATATATATTATATATATATATATATATATATATATATATATATATATATATATATATATATATATATATATTTGTCTTTATGGCAATTTATTGGTTACGTTGATAATGAAATGTTACCTCAGTTAACTCACAGTGAATATGTTCTGAGGTATTATCTTGTGAGTGATCATGGCAAGTGATCTTGACAAGCTGACAAACAAACAAGCAATTCAGGTAGAAATCACAGGCAAATTTAACTAAGGAGCTCCGACAAATTTTCTGCAGGTCAGTGCAGAGAGCAGTGTAGTATAATATGCATGTACTGTAAATAATTAAGCATGCTCTTCAGGATCATGGTCTGAACATTGTTTTAGATTGTTTTAGAAATTACAGAAATTCCTTACAGTGAATATTTGCATATAATCACAGACAAGCTGCACCATTTACTAATATAATGGATAATGTTGATTAAAAAAATCATCAGCCCCAAAGTTCAAAGTGGTGAAGACTTGGTCTCAACTTGGTTTGTGTCTTCAAAAGTGCCCAACAACAGATTAAACATTTAGTCAATAATTATCAGGATTCTTTTTTTTTTTTCAAATTTAAACATCTTTTGTGCATTTAAAAGCCATTTAAATCCAACATTTACCTGTTTCTTTCATTTAAAATAAAACATAAGAATGTTGTTTTCTGTCTGTAATGCACACAAAATAACACACTACTATCATAATATAAAATCTATATTAAAAAAAAAATAATTAGCTAAAATAAAACTATTTTTATTCCTATACATGATAAAAAAGTGTTCTAAATCACAAAGAATTAGTGAAAATGAGCTTCTGTTTTTTTTACTTTGCCTCATTTGTTCTGTAGTGCTGACATGCCCTACTATTGGCTATCATTGGCTGGTTTATGATCTATTCTGATGGAAAACAGGTCTGTATTTCTGTTCTGTGCAACAACTGATGCAGGGTCTGAAAGGGTTAAAGCGATATAGTGCATGCCATTGTCGCATTAGTAGTATTCACACCACTTAATCAACATATAATCATATATCATCCCAAAAAAACATCTCTAGTGATTTAATAAAACAGCAATAGTAGTAGTAGCTGTAGTTTAAAGTAGTGGCAATGACAATAAGCACTGTTAAAGTATTAAATTCGTATAAAGAGCAATCAAAATAAGTTTAATTGGGAACAAAAGTGATGCAATCTGGCTCGCAATCTCCAGAGCACAAACTGTTTGTAATGTGTAATGGTTATTTGTGACAGACCATTAAAACAGGCCCCATATGTGTGATGGTGGAGGTTACTGAACCCTATTTACGAGTTGGCTCCATCACAGACCAAACATGGACATCCTGCAGGGAAAGGCTGGAGACAAGACACACCTGCTGTTCACAAAGCCAGCTGATTGGACACCCCCGTTCCCTGGGGAGAAAAGAGAAAGAAAAAAAAAAAAAAAAACTTCCAGTGAAGCACCTGACTGGCTTAGACACGCAGTGCACAGCAGTTCAGGAGAGGATTGCACAGTCGTAAAATAATACAGGAAATGTCTGGAGCAATATTCTGATATATAAATACTTCAAAAAAAAATATGCGATGATGTATATTGCTTTTCGGTATTCATCTGAGAGTAAATAAAGAGGTTGAACAGCTGGCTAGTTGTATTTTTATATGATAATTCTATCCCAAGATGTACTAAAGTGTTTAGTTCCAGAAAATCGATGATATGTTGCTGCTGTCCAATGAGAAAAACAAGTATCTCCATGTTTGTCCAATTTTAGTTTTGTAAATAGTTGGAACCCTATAGCTGCTCTGTACACTGTGTTAATACAGGGGTTGAACAATGAAATTAAAACACCTGGTTTTAGACCACAATATATATTGTCTCGACAAACAGTTCTGTTGGAAACAGGAGAGTTGAGGTGCACATGTTTTTTGTATACAATACGGGTTAGCACCCGAACATCCCTTTCAGACAGCTTCCTCTTGCATCCACAGTTAATCCTGTTGGATGTGGTTCGTCCTTCTTGGTGGTTGATGCTGACATTACCCTGGATACCGTGGCTCTTGATACATCACAAAGACTTGCTGTCTTGGTCACAGATGTGCCAGCAAGATGTGCACCAACAATTTGTCCTCTTTTGAACTCTGGTATGTCACCCATAATGTTGTGTACACTGAAATATTTAGAGTAAAACTGTGCTCTTACCCTGCTAATTGAACCTTCACACTCTGCTCTTACTGGTGCAATGTGCAATTAATGAAGATTGGACACTAGGCTGCTCCAATTTATCCATGAAACCTCCCACACTAAAATGACAGCTGTTTCAGTTTCTTTGTCCAACCCCTGTAGTTCTGGGTAGACAAACCAATAGAACTGCTCAAAACTGGCCTAGAGTAAACTCCCGAAGTTAAGAACATGTTTTAATTTCTTCTGTAAAGTCACGATTTTGTAGATACATATTTTTCATTGGACAACAAATAAGCTTTTAGTTTAGTGTGGTGGTGGACCAGTCTTAACCTAGCCATGGCACTGATGGTGTACCAGCATCACAAACACCATCACAGCAAATGTGCTTTGTTTAAACCACACTAGTAGTGTTAAATGAACACACTGAACTCTTATAGTGTTCATTTACCACCAAAAGTGCATATTTTTGTGTACATTCCGCTTACACATGACTTGAGTAGCACTGCTGAGGTATATTTATGCCTGGAATAACCCTTCTTAAGTAAACTAAACTCATCGTTAAAATTGCCCTGTTGAGGTCAATTTCAGTGTGCTTTGCTGGTGTGCTTTATCTTCTAGGATATTAAAGCGGTGTTTAATAAATATAGAATTTTTAAATGTATAGTTTTAATGGCTTTTTCATTTATTCAATAGTGGTAATTTAAAATGAATGGAACTTTTTTTTTCAGTATTTTATAAATATGAATTGTGAATAAGAACAATCCTTTATACAGTAATTGTGTAAGATAAGTGCACAGCAATACATCCATATAAGCTGAATGTAGCAGTGCATCGCCCTCGTCTGGATGCTGTGTTTGTTTGTACCCTCGCACCATCGTATCGGGTTTGGAATGGTGTGTTCTCCCATTGTAAACACACCACGTTTTGTTTGCAGGGCTGAATCTCCAGTTTGTCCCTCAAAGTGTAACCCAAGCCCGCTGGTACACAATCAGGAGGGCAACACAATGAAGGGCACACAGTGTACTCATTGGCAAGAATCAAATATTAAACAGCACTGTAGTCTAAATGGCCCGGCTCTTTAGATGCAGATAGTGTTAGCCTGGTAGGAGCACGCAAAAAGAAAACGCTCAACGCAAGATCTCAATCTATCCAGGAACTGGGGGTGAAATTCTACCTAGAAGGTGCCCCCGGGTGCTGGCGGGGCAGTTTCGGGGCTATTTCCAGGCCACGTTTCTGAGCGTCCCACTTCAGCCACCTACCCCGTATTCATTACACGCCTATAAATACACTTAATTGCCTCTATTAATATTTAAACAATAATTTGCCTCAAATTGACATTTTTTTTTTTGCTTACTCAATACGTTCAATCAGCCCTGACATGTTTAAGGTCTTAAGCTTTACTTCTACAATTTTGCTTAATTAACACAATTTACAAGCAATGCAAATTAATTTGAAACATACAAATTTGATACATACTTACACTCACATGCTTGGGAAAAATTCATGGGGAAAAACATAGCATCATGTCCCATGACTTTTCCCATGTCCAGTGGAAGCGGTAGAATACTACATGGGTCTTCTGCATTGAAAGTGGATGTCCATTTCTGCAACAGTCTTTCGTCTGACGGCATGGACAATTCTAGCCAGACACCGTTGGTCACAATCATTCAATCAACCTTTATTTCCACTCGGTAAATATATTGAGGGTAACCCTCATTTTCAATGCAGCCGAGCATTTACAAAATTAAAGGGACAAAAAAAAAAATGTTTAAATTATAAAAACAAGCAAACAATATAAAATTAAATTAAGAAGTAATAAAATAATTCAGAATAAAAAAAATGCAGACAGGCTAAATGTAGAGCAATAAAATAAAGACATAAAGAATTATAATAATAAAAAATAAACACAACTAAAGAAATAAAATGCTATAAAAAGTGAATGATGGGACTAAAAGAAATTAATAATAACAAGTAAAAAAAAAGATATACAGATAAAAGGAAGAAATAAATGAAATAAAAAAGGCAAAAGGTCGAAAGTAAAACCAGTAATAAAATAAAGAAAAATATAAAAATAATAAAATAAATAAAATAAAAGGGCTAAAAGGTAAAGCATAAAATTAGATAAATAAAAAAAGACAAAACAATTTAAATAAATAAAAAGGTAACTAAACATAACTAAAACAGGTACAGGCTATATGGTTTATTCTATAAACTACAGACAACATTTCTCCCAAAATTCCAAATAAAAATATTGTCATTTAGAGCATTTATTTGCAGAAAATGAAAAATGGCTGAAATAATAAAAATATGCAGAGCATTCAGACCTCAAATAATGCAAAGAAAAGAAGTTAATATTCATAAAGTTTTAAGAGTTTAATATTTGGTAGAATAACCCTGGTTTTTAATCACAGTTTTCATGCATCTTGGCATGTTCTCCTCCACCAGTTTTTCACACTGCTTTTGGATAGCTTTTTGCCACTCCTGTTGCTAAATTTCCAGCAGTTCAGTTTGGTTTGATGGCTTGTGATCATCCATCTTCCCTTTCAGAAACTCATAATTTTTAAGTGGTCTCCTATTTTCTTTTCTTAATAGTGCAGGTTTGGCAGGTTAGTACACTAAACATGAATGTACTAACCTGTTTTGTACTTACAGGAACAATGCATTTATTTCGCATAATATTTCTTCCAGACATGAGTATGTAGATTGGATATCTAATTTTACTCAAATTCAATTTTTTTTCTATACTGCATAGTACTTAATACGGAACTGTGACGCACCCATACTCTTGTCTAAGAGTGGGATTAATAATGCATGCAGTCTGCAGGAAACATAGGCTAGCAGTCATTACATCATCGATATATTAGACTTGTAGCTCCAAGGCAGCAACACTTAGGAAGTAAATAAGAGGCACAACACATGGCTGCATTTCAGGTGTGGAGCACTATGTAAATTTAATGTTCTACCGACTATCTAATCTATCATTTTAATGTTATCAAGTAGTTGTAATGGTGAAAGAAGGGAAGATGAAAGTAATTCTAGAAGTCGGAACCTCAGATGTTTTTGTTTTTTTTATATAAATAAGGGATCAGAGGCTCTCCTGCTAGAGGGACATCGCACAGAACATACAAAACAGGCTCATTGTTACGCTGCCAAGTGTTTTAACACAATCGATGTTGTTGATTCCATCTGACGCTCACTCAGCACAGCTCCTGAGTCCTGGCCTCGTTCATTACACACCCCCAGTTTTTTTTTTTTTTTTTTTTTACTTTTTACTTCCGCCAAAGTACAGGATTAACTACTTAGCTGGACTTTTCATAGCGCCGTTGCCTTGTAAAGGAGAGCAAGCAGATTGGGGCTGAGGCTGGCGCTGGAGCGCAGCTGCCTGCTTTCTGATAAAGCTTGCTTGTTCCTCCCCCCACATCCTGAATTTGATTTGTCGGAAGGTCTCGTATTATAGGAGGTTAACAGTCCGCAGGGTTGCGCTGGCACTGACGTTTTTTTTTTTTTTTTTAAGAGACTCTGGTCTCTTAAACGAAATTTGTCTCCTGAGATTTTATCCCCAGCTAAAACAACGCCACATTTCCACCAGTCGTGGGCCTTTGAAAGGAGTGGAATGGCATTTCTGTGGTTGGACGCCTGTTTCTGTCAATCCAGAAGGGTTACCTCTTGTGACATCACTCAAATAAATGTTGCTGAATAATGACTATGTGCAATCCGTGTAGGTTACTTCTGTGACTGTATGTATGCGTGTGTGTGTGTGTGTTTTCAAGAACAGAGAGATCCATTAGACTGTGTCACATACTGTTGTATTTTCTTGTTGTTTTCTAAAATTTGGTATGCCATATCGTCCCTGTCCAATGAAAAACAAGTATCTCCAAAACAGAGAGATAAAACCTTCTTAACCTTCAATGGAAGTCAATGTAAAAAAAGTTTATTTCATGTACTTTTGGAACATTTCTATTGGTCTGTTCATTGAGAAATTGCAACACAGTAGAAGCATCAGTTATTGTGTTTAAACCATAGTAAAGTAAAAATCAACAAAAATGGAGCTGTTTTTCCTAAACGTGTTTTATGTAAAATTAGATTATTATTTTACTATTTTGAGTTAGAAATCGAATCAACTTATAATAACTTTTTCTAATCTGTTGCTGTTATTAGCTTCTTTTTAACTGACTTCTGGCACCATCTATTTGCATACTGGGTGTGTCCCCAAGTTTCAGACACTCTCCGCTATTTTGTAGTCATTCTGCCCAGGCTACCTTACAACTTGTAGATCATAAACTATGATTAACTACCTGGCTTCAGTGTTGTAAGCTGTAAAGGCCAGCATCATGTTCTGTGCTGTTTTAGCTGTGTGCTATACCATTTTATTTCTCCATCTAATTCAATTTTAATCTGTATTTTTGTTTAGTCAATTTTATAATGAATAATGTCCTTTCAGTGTAATCTCAATGTAGTATGTGGCTAAAGATAATGTAGCCTGTAGGTTAGTGTTAGCTTTTAGTCTAGCACGGATACCCACTTGTTTTCCCAGGTTTGGTTTTCTTGCACAGCATTTTGGAGTTGCCATTCTGACGTGTGGTTGACTCTTTTTTTTTTTTTTCTTTCTCCATCTAAATGAATACAAATCTATGATTGAGTTCTCTCAATTAAATTATTTCAATCATTTCAATCAACTGCGATAACTTTTTTTTAACAATTTAGGCATAATAACTTAAAGTTTAAAGTTTAAATAACTCAAGTTTAAGTAAGTAAGTTTATTGCGATTTCATATTAGCATCTTAAAACAACATCTGATATTATTACACTATTTTCTCCAGTTATCAATACATTATTACTGTTCTGTCTAAACAGCTTCCGCTGAAGCTAACCACAGAAGACAAGCCATTACAGAGGAATGAAAAGCTGAAACTGTCTCCCTAAAACAGAAATATAAGCCACGGCAAATATAGAAACCCAGCACTGAGACCGTTCTCCTGCTTTCACTCGCCCCAGCTTTCCTCAGTAATAGCATATCCATCAGGGATGACTGGATCAATAGCTATGTTTTGGCCTAAATTTCCTACGAGGGATGGCATGTCATCAGTGACAGACAAATATCACAGCAGGCAAACCATACTGAAAGAGCCTTCGTTCTATTGATCGCCTCTGCACACAAGATACATCAGACTTAAATAAAAGGGCTCGGGGCAAGTAGAGGCTATTGTTTATGATTTCAAAACGTATTGGAAAAGGAGAAATGTCCCATTGCCAGGTTTCAGAGGAAAAAGACATGATTATCTTCTGGGTGCAGGAAATGAATGTCAAAATCCATCAACTGCTCACTACTTCTCGATTGTGGCTACTACAGTGTAGCGCACCAGACTCCTGACAGGGGGCGATCTTCTAATTCTAAAGTGTGCAGTTTGAGATATCCTGAAAAAAAACAACAACAAAAAAACAGTTCCTAAAGGATTTTGGAGGCACTGCAGAATGCATGTGTTGAGTACTTTGAGCTGTTCTGTTTAGTTTACATCTGTACCATTTATGGTGGGTTCATGAAAAAAAAAAATACGAGATCTGCTTTATTGGCTGGTTTATAACATTGAGACAGCTAACAGGAGCCATATAGCATAGCATATCATAGCTTTGTTTATTTTTATACTGAGTATTGTCCTTTCAGTGTAATCTCAGTGCAGAGTGTGGCTAAAGATAATGTAGCCTGTTGGTTAGTGTTAGCTTTTAGTCTAGCACGGACACCCACTTGATTTCCCTGGTTTGGATTTCTTGCACGGCATTTTTGAGTTGTCTTTCTGATTTTTGGTTAACTCTAGTCTGAGATTTGGTTCCAAGGAAGTGGACGTTGGAGCCCATTTGCCTTTATGGTTGATGTTTGCTTTTTCACCAAGTATGTTGTAACTGTTTTATGGACACTGGCACTGGAAAACAATTTTTATTAGAACTATTAAAAAATATTAGAATATATTTTTTTCTTTAACTTGCAAAGACTGGCAGTAATATAGGTACTTGTATCAAACCATATTAATAGTATTAAACTAGATTGTCTGCAAAAGATAGAAAGAAAGACTAATCGTTTCAAATGTATAGGAATTTCAGTAGTGGACTGAGTGTATAAATATTTTGTGGCCGTGAATAAAATAAGGCAAGACTGTTAGGAAACAGTTTTTGGATTTGAAATCGACAGTGCTCATCGTGTTTGAGGTTGACAGCATGTTACTTCCTTGTCCCCAATTTTTTTCACATTATTCAGCTATGCCAAGGAAATCATATTTTTTGCACTATTAGCATTTAATTTTTCCAAAAAATTACAGAGTGCCTTATAATCCAGTGCGCCTTATCTATGGATTCTTCCATTCAGGTTGTAAGAAGCAGTAAAGCCACTCCACTGAAGTACAGCGTTGTTAGGAAGTGTAAGTGAAGTTTCTCCAGCGCTAGTTCTTTCATCATTAAAGGTGAGTACATCGGACTGTAGTCTGCATGTTTACTGTGTTAAAACATGAGACGAATTGCTAGCTAATAGCAATCCTCAGTTTACTGCTATCGGGCGGCATTTACTAGTGCTAACCACAGCTTACTGCAGCTGGCTAGCATGGCTAACAGAAGCTGGCTAAGCGCATGCTACCTGCAGCTAGCACTCACGCTTCTACAAAATAATGGAATTCTAAGCTTTTTACTATAAATGAACGGAAGCGTTATACTCACCCAAATAAACAGTTTTCAGGAGAGAAATCAGTGTAAATTAACATTCAGCGCTCGTTTGACTTTGAATAAAAAGGTTTTTCTTTAATAATTACAGTTTTGTTCACTTAGGCACGCCCAGTGGCGAGGGAAACATGTCGACACACTTCAAGTACGCATTTTTACTAGTGTTGCTTTATGAGCCTTATAATCCGGTGCACCTTATATATGAAAATAGACCAGAAAATAGATGTTTATTGATAGTGTGCCTTACAGTATAATCTGGTGTGCCTTATAGTAAAAAAAAATACAGATTAACCCTAAACTTAACCATAGTTTATATTACATTAAAAAAGTCAAACAACCAATAACTCACAGTATATATTGTTTGGGATCAGCACCCAACAAAACTTAGTTCAAGTAAGTACTGTAAATAAAAAATATATTGAAAACAGAGCCACTGTGAAGATGTCAGTATCTGCTTCCATTTTCATTTAAAGTTGTACAATATATAAAAACACGAACAATGAAAGATAAAGGTGAGTCTTTATCCATACATAAAAACCTAAAGAAGTAAAAAGTATTTTAAACTCATTCTCATGAAAAGTTAAATCATGGTAGAACTTTGCCACAGAAAAGAATGGTAAACATGGAACCTGGAACTGAACTCATGAACCTTATTTACTTGCTAGGTGTTGTAGGACATAGAAGTATATAATGTGATGTAAACCTGACTGTTAGAATCCATCATTACACAAGAGCACACAAAACTAGATCATAATGTGTTTTCACTTCTAGAGTAAATCACTATCGCGCTCAAGCCAGCAAGTGACCAGCTAAATCCAGTACGGTTTTGCATAAATTTAGCCGAACGGAATAGCTCGGAGACTATCACGGGGTGTCTACTTATTTCAAAGGCTGAAACGCGGTCCGAAATGAATCGAATCTCCCATCCAACAAGAGTAAACCAGTATTATTCACTTCTGCTGCTGCTGATAAAAAAACAGGCCCCTGGGTTGGTTAAGAGGATTGTTCACCAGCGATCCAGGGGCATTCTCCAAGACGAGGCCTGCCAGTTGGGCACCGGCTGCCGCCATCCGTGCGCCATGCTGGCAGGCGTTTGGGTGTGAGCAGGCACAGGCACAACACAGGCCCGCTTTCAGAGGGAGCCAAAGTCACATTACTGCAGTGTCTAACCGCTCTCGTCAAGACACCTGCACTGCCAGCGTTTATGGTAATGTCTTCACTGTAACGCGTACGTATTTGAGAAAGCACAAGCAGGTTCATCATTATTATCTTTGATCTGTGCTCTCTCCAATTTGTTCTTTCATAGTAATAAGCTTTTTTGTTGTTGCCATGTTAAGCATGAAACGATGAGACACAGTAACATAGTGACCGTATTTTGATTTAGATTTTTTATTTAAAAAAAATAACACTTGGGACACAGGGGACAACTTCATGGTAGTTGGGATATTTTGGTTAGGGTGGGGGTGGGGGGGTTGGGTTCATGTAGACCTAAGCTGTTGTACCATGGCAGTGTGTGTTTGTGTGAGGGTAGGAGGTCATAATACATCGTCATTGTCCAATGAAAAACAAGTACCTACATTTTTGTCGATTTTTTATTTACTACATAATTTGAACTGACAAAGTGTCCCCTATACTGTTTCCAAATTTCTCAATGAACAGACCAATAGAAATACTTCGAAATGACCTGAAATAAACTTTTTTTTACATTGACTTCCATTGAAAGTTTAGAAGGTTTTATCTCTTTTCTGTAAAGTTGCTGTTTTGGAGATTTGTACTTGTTTTTCATTGGACAGCAACAATATGTTTAAAATCATGAAATTATATAGATTTTTTGTAGATTAGATGGCAGCAGTATGTGGACAAGCATTGTCTCATTGGAAAGGTGTACTATAGTGTGCATTTAAAAAGGTATGGCCACTAGATGCAGGACTTTATTATTATAAGTATAGGCTGTCACAGTGCCTGTAATGAAGACAAAAGGTGATCTGGCATCATACTAAATGTCTTTACGAAATTGGAACCAGGTCAAACTCTGGCCAAAGTGCCTCAACACAAATCCATTGGCCATCTCCACCAAGACAAAAGCAAGACTCATCACTGAAGATGACCTGCTTTCTTTCTGGGTCACTCCATGACACTCCAACGAGGTCATACCTGTCTGTTGATTACTTCTCCTTAAATATGGGTAATTATTTTTGGAAAAGTTAAACTAATTTGTTTTTATTTATAAATCATGGATACGTCCAAGAGAAAGAGGACAACTGGTCACCCTAAATCCTGAAATCTCAAAGATTAGATGGAATTTTTGACAAAATGATGCACTTATTGGCAGATCATTGATATGTTAGGTATTTTTTAAATAGAACAAATTGTGGGGTTATTTTGGATAAGCCTTCCTGATTTCCTGGAAAGAGAAAGAGAGCAAAATAAAGAAACATAGTGAGAGAGAGAGGAAAAGAGAGAGAGAGAGAGAGAGAGAGAGAGAGAGAGAGAGAGAGAGAGAGAGAGGGAGAGAGAGCCTGTAATGAAAACCAATGGTGATTTGGCATCATACAAAGTTGGAACCAGGTCTCTTGGATGTACAAAATGTGACAAAAACTCTGGCCAAAGTTTGCCTTAACACAAATGTATTGGTCATCTCCACCAAGACAAAAGCGAGACTCAACAATGAAGATGACCTGCTGTTGATTCCTTCTCCTTAAATATGGGTAGATTTTTGGTCAATGTTTGGTGTCATCTATTGAAAGGGAATAAGAAATCCTTAAAACTTGTTTTGATGTCAAAAAGTTGTCATTGAATATAAAAAAAAACTAAATTCATGGTTGTTGGAACTTGACAAGAAATGGATTAGGATATTAAATTAAAAATAGGTGATGTTGAAACTGAAAGAGTCTTTGGTATAAATTTCTTAGGTGTTGTTATCGATCATAAATGAACATGGAAACAACATATTCAATATATAAAAGTAAAGGTTGCAAAATCAATATCAATCCTGTATAAGTCTATAAATATGCTAAATTACAAAGCTCTGCATATAATTTATTGTTCACTAATACTTCCTTATATATCATATCGTGTGGAAGAGAGGGGTTCTGAAAATGCTAAAGTCCTCTTACAAAAACGAGCAACACGTATTATTAAATGAAATCCCATGTTATGAAATTGTATGATTTGGTTTACTATAAAATACTACAAATAATGTATAAGGCAAACGTTAATTTACTGCCTGTTTTTGTACAAAAGGTTTTTTCTCAATACACAAGTTGCGAGATGTTTGTAAATTTGTTGTCCAAAAAGCTAGAAAAGAGATTAAAAGGAGATGCATATATGTTGTTAGAGTTAAATTTTGGAATGATGCTAACATGGATTTACGAATGTGCAGTTCATTTTCTATTTTCAAAAAAAAAAGTATGTAGGACCATTTTTGAAGGTTATTTTGCTGTCAATGTTTGTAGTGTTTTTGTATTATGTGATGAAGAACTGGCTGAATAAAGAACTATCATCAGCATTATCATCATCATCATTATCAAATCCAAAATATTTTGTCTTTATTTATAGATCAAAAAATCTCAAAAATCTATCAAAAATCTCAAAGATTAGATTACATTTTTGACAAAATTATGTTCTTATTCGCAGATAATTGATATGTTAGTTATTGTCAAATAGAAAATATTGTGGGGTTATGTTGGATAAGCCTTCCTGATTTCCTGGAAAGAGAAAGAAAGAGAGAGAGATAGAGAGCAAGAGAGGGACAGTAAGGGAGTAGATCATAACCGACTGTCATCATCTGAGCTATCTTTCCAGAGGTTAAAAACGTGCTGCTATGGCAACAGACAGGGTCAGCTGATGAGATGATCAGGCACTGGCGGTCCTTGCTGTCCTCCGTCTGGGCTCTCGTAGCACTTATCAAGGCCACTCCATCAAACATTACACAGATAACAGAGCTGAAAACTCAATCAACCTTCAGGGCCATGCAGACTGGCACTCGGGGAGTTACACCACCTCTCTCTCTCTCTCTCTATTTCTCTCTCTCTCTCCCTCTCTTTAACACAAAAAGACACAAGGCAAGAAAATAACATGACGAGATTAAATCTATTATGATTACATAAATGACAATTTCCAGAACTTGTATTATTTCAAAAAAATATAAGCACAACCACACCATGATTCCCTTTCCATTAAATTTAATCTAAACAAAAGCTTCTACTTCATGTTTCCCTAAAGAAATTAGAAAACTTATTTGATGAGAAGTTGACTGATAACATGATAACAAAAATAAATGAAAGTTAGGTAATTTAAATAATTAATAGTTAAAGGTCACCTTCCGTCATTTTTTCTTTCATTTTAAAATGTCTAGTTGTGGTCTCTAGTATGAATGAATGACATGTGAGCCGTTTTTGTAAAAAAAAAGTGCTCAGGTGTCTCTGTATATAGCTCTTTTTTAATGGACTATTTTAGGGGTGTGTCCAAAATGACCGGATTCCAGCTTTGCCCATGAATATTCATACATGCAAACAGCATGCAAATATCTCTGCTCTGATTGGCTAGGAGCACTGCGACGCCCCTCCACCGCTCTGCCGCTCACTGCCTCCCACCTCCTAACTGATGAGCGGTGATGTTGCGTCGCTTCAGCTCCGCCTCTGGGAGTTTCTCGAGCCAAGGTGGGCTGGTCTGTGAGTTTCTGCCTACGTAGGCAGAAAGATAATTCAAAATTCACCCGTTTTTCGGAGGGGGGGAGGGGGATTTCTTTGCTTAGCTCCTGCAGACAATGGGGGCTGCAAAACAGTTTAATGTGCAGGTGTACACATTCAACTCGGAGAGACCTACTGTATTCCACAAAAAACAAGAAAAATCGGATTTTCGCGGAAGGTGAGCTTTAAATAATTAGGTAATTTGCTGGCTGCTGTGGTGTTTCAGGTGTGTTTCAGGTGAGATGAGGTGTGTCAGATAGTTGCTTGGGTGTTGCTAAGTAGTGGCTGTTCTACTACTGTGTGTTGGTTAAGTGTTGCTAGTTGCATTTGCATCAATGGCTAACAGGAAGGGTCCAAAAACATTTGCACCCATTAATTCTTATAGGGAAAACAAAATGCAGATCTAGATATAATATACAAGTTAAATGTTTGGACACACCTTTACATTCATTCTTTTTTCCTTTTTCTTCCTATATTGTTAATTAATCTGAGGTCATTCAGAGTATGAATGAACACATAAGGAATCCTGTTGTAAAATTAAGTGTTAAACAAACCAGAATACTCTGAGAAGCATGCAGGTGCTCTTATCTGGGGTGATAATAGCTTGCAGTTTCTGAGGCTGGTAACTCTGACAAACTTATCCTCTAAGGCAGTCCTGATGAGAGCCAGTTTCATCATAAAGTTTTTGATGGTCTTCGCAACAGCAATTGAGTATACTGAAAGACAATCTTTACTTTGTTCAGTAGTTCTTGCCATAATATGGATTAGAACATTACCCAAATAGCTCTATTCACTGTAAACCAACTCTACCTCTTCATTACTTCATTAATAACTGATGCTCTCAAACACATTAAAAGAGCAAAGAATTCCAGTAATTAACTTTAACAAGTTCAGCACAGCTGTTAACTGAAAGCCTGAACTCCAGGTGACTCTACATCATAAAGCTGACTGAGAAAATCCAGCCAAGATGCGCAAAGCTGTCATTTAAGCAAGAGGTGCCTACTTTAAAGAATCTATATAAAACATATTCAGGTTAGTTTAATCATTTTTTTTTCTTTACTAAATATGAAACTGATGTCATATGTTTTTCTTTATATTTGGAAGACTTTAGTATCAATCTACACTGCAGAACTTATAAATAATATATATATTAAAAAAAAACTGAATTTAAGGTGTGTCGAACTTTTGACTGCCACTGTATTCTTCTAAAGAACAACTTCCCTTGCTTCCTGTTTCAACTCCACCTGACAACACAAAACCTATACACACCAAAGGAAGTGTCCATCTTATGTATGATCATGTGTCTGTATGCACTTATTATTTAATATACAGCTCTGGAAAAACATCAAGAGACCACTTATGTATATGGTATATGTTTGAGTAAAATATTTAGAGCAGTTATGTGCAGAAGATGAGAAATGGCTGAAATAACAAAAAAGATGCAGAGCTTTCAGACCTCAAATAATGCAAAAAAAAAAAAAAACAAGTTCATATTCATTAAGTTTTAGGAGTTCAGAAATCAATATTTGGTGGAATAACGCTGGTTTTTAATCACAGTTTAATGCATCTTGGCATGTTCTCCTCCACCAGTCTTACACACTGCTTTTGGATAACTTTATGCCACTCCTGGTGCGAAAATTCAAGCAGTTCAGCTTTGGTAAAATCTAAGAAACTCATCATTTTTAAGTGGTCTCTTATTTCTTCCAGAGCTTTATTTCTCATAGTGTAACCTATTCATTTCTAATGACCAGTCATGTTTTCATACCAAGGGTATGAAAATCAATTGTATATATTCAGAAGCCCCCATGATAATCAGATGATTTGATTTTAGATTAGATTTTTTTAGAAAGAGTTGGCCAAATGTGAACAGACTACTATATAAGAGGGTTGGAAAAAACAGGCCATAGCCAGACCACGATTTGTGTCTGTCGTAGCTACTAACAAACCCGATCCTGGTGACACAAGGCCTGAGGAATGACTGTAACATGGCTCAGGTGCAGAAGGAGCTGAGGTGACGTAGAACAGAAGCTGGGAGTGTCCAGGACTGTTAAGAACCTCTCGTGACTTCATCATCGCTTGAGACGAGCTGCTTTTTTTTTCATGCCTCCTCAGGTTTCTCTCTGAAGTCCTAGAGCCGTTACTCATGCATATACATAAACACACACACACACACACACACACACACACACACACATGCTCTGTCTTTGTTTCTCAGACTGTCTTTGTAACTGCTGCGTTGATCATATAACACTGTAGTCCTGGAACATGCCACAAGCTTCCTGGTTCCAGTGCCTTGTAAAAATATTCCAAATTAGCACCATCTGCACCATGTTTCCAACTATTTTCCTAATTCCTACATGTTTGTTTTCCTCCCTCATGAATCGTCCATCTCTTGGCTTATTGTTCACTTTAGTGCGGCTACCATGTGTGAAGGAGACGGCCATGTGCTGCTGTCACCGCTCGTGGACCGCAGCCAAGAGCCCCATCACACGCCTTTACCCCAACTCACAATAACGATCCCTCCCCCCCTCCACCCCAGTCGAAACTGCTGACCATTAAATTATTCATGCCCACGTTATGAATAAATAAACCGACAGCCTCCTCTCGCAACAAATCTGGGAAATATTTACTCACTTAATCATAGAATTCGAACAGAAGCTGCAACACATTGCATAAGCACTTCCCTCCCCTTGGGCCAGTCCAACTTGACCACTGGCCAATACCCAGGCCCAGCTCTTTTCCGCAAGTGCTTTTTTTAATTAATTAATTTATTTTTTTTCAATCTGATTCTCAGGGACTGGAATTGAGAGGTCGCTGAATTAAACCTTTAGCCGTCCCCTGAAACTTGGACCGCTTTAATTGCATGTGCCGCACACGCGAAACCCATTTCCAATTAGCCGGATCTCCTGCGCGGCACTGGATGGCGCGTTTCCTCCAGCGGCTCTACGTTCAGAGCTAGTCGATACCTCAGTGAACCACCACTAAATGGAATTTATCACTTCTCTTGCCTCACAGCGAGACCTGCAAATGCCTCCGAACGTGCAAATGGCCCCTATCCAAACTTTGATCGTGGATCAATGAGCGTTTGCTCCTGACATTTAGCACTGGCGAGTCTCGCCGCTACCCGGACAAACGCAGAACACAAAATTAACAGCATAATATCGAACACTTTGAACAGCCGAGCTCATTGTGCGGCAGGCTAACCGAGGAAGATAAGGCGCTGCACAGATTAATGGAATAGACGCAGTATAATTACTGTTTACACAGCCCGAATAGCATAGCTTACAGCTATAGGGTAAATTAAGTGTGTGTAGTCAAACGCTACACAGTTCTAAAGAGTGTGCAGGTCTAGCGACGCTTTTGGGTCTGGGTAGGTTTTGTAATGAATCACAAATGGACTCAGCATTACAGTTAAAGCTACAGACCACAGAAAGAACGTGTGTGTATAAATCAGTATAAATCAGTAATACTGATTAATTCAATTGCTTTAGAGATTATTTTAAAATCAGCATTAATATATATGTTTTTTTTTTTATATATTTTATCCCTTTCAGACCATGCATCCATTGCTATGGACACTTTCTTGTGTATGCTAATCTAGCACTTAACACAAATCAGAACTGTTGTTCATTAGAATAGACATTTTTCAGCCACTCAAACAACAGCATAGGCCCACCCACTGCATTGTAAATATTAAAAAAAAAATCTGCACACACAAATAAAGCATGGAATTATCCCAGATAATGAGGTATAGTAAACGACCCCCCCCCATCATATTATTATTATTTTTTACTGCTTAGGAATGATTTGTGGAATAAAACAAGTCATATAAAGGTTAAGTAGAATTAAAATAAAAATATACAACAAATGATTCCACTGCAATAAATATAAAAAAAAACAATATATATTGTATATATAGTATATTGGGTACCACTTTAAAATATGACTACCTTTATAAAGCGTTTATAATTGCTTTACAATTAGTTTATTAATGGTTACTAATTAGGTTGTAAATGCCTTAAAAATCATTAATAATCAGTTATAACACATACACAGAAAGGGCAACACTATAGATGGATGTGGGTTCACTATTTGGCAAACAACAGGTCATTGTTGCCCTTTCTACATATGTGTTATAACTGATTATTAATGATTTTTAAGGCATTTACAACCTTATTAGTAACCATTAATAATAATACTAATTGTAAATCATTTATAAACCCTTTATAAAGGTAGTCTTATTTTAAAGTGGTACCGTATATTGTATATATCTACAATATATGCAGCTCTAGGAAAAATTATAAGACCACTTTAGTTTCTGAACTAAGCTTTTATTGTTTTATTGTTTTACTATTTTATTTTATAAACTACGAACAACATTTTTCTCAAATTCCAAATAAAATCTTTTTAGAGTCATTTACAGCATTAATTTGCAGACAATGAGAAATGACTGAAATAAAAAAAAAGATGCAGAGCTTTCAGACCTCAAATAATGCAAAAAAAAAAGACAAGTTTATATTCATAAAGATTTAAGAGTTCAGAAATCAATATTTGGTGAAATAACTCTTCCTTCACCAGTCTTACACACTGCTTTTGGATAGCTTTATGCAAAAATTCAAGCAGTTCAGCTTGGTTTAATGGCTTGTGATCATCCATCTTCCTTTTGATTATATTCCAGAGGTTTTTAATTTGGTAAAATCAAAGAAACTCATCATTTTTAAGTGGTTTCTTATTTTTTCCAGAGCTGTATAATTTATTTTTATTTACTTATTCACTGTATCTTAAATATATATGTATTATTTTATCACAAAATTCAGATCTGAGCTTTAATGGCTCTTTTTCAGCTACACCAGCACAACACCCCATCACAGCATGTGCATGTCCACATTTAAAAAAGAGAAACCTCATTTAAAAGTCAAAAAAGGTAAATATGCACATTTGTTCCAAATTTGTACAATCGTGCCCAACATTCCTTCGTATGCAAGGTGTTTTTCACCTTCTGAAAGGCACGGTTTCAGTTCAGGGTGAGCTGATATGGTTGGATTTCAGTGCTGTCGTGGCACATATCAACAACAAGCATCCTGCAGGAGGCCTCGCGCTTCCTGCCAATTTGTGCCCAAGAGCAAGAAATGAAATGCCTATATTGTCCTGCCAGCTTGTCGGATTTTAGAAAAATCCACCCTCAATTTCGAAGAGAGCTGGAGCAGTTTTGTGATGGCTAAGGGTTGGACTGTCACCTGACATCTCCAGTAATCATTCAGTTGGCCTTGGCTGGGTTTCAGCGTTAAGGGGATGGGAATCCCATTCTTTTTCCAGTTTGCCTTGGCCATGGCCTCTTCCAGAGATCCTTCAGGTGGAGGTGAGCTCAGAACATGCTGCAATATGCTCCCTCTCTCTCTCTCTCTCTCTCTCTCTCTCTCTCTCTCCCTCTCTCTCTCTCTCTTTTTTTCTCTCTCCAATTTTAACCACATGATTGTGACGTTCCAGGGCCATCCATTCTGACACTTATCTCTCTCATGGGCGTCGGTCCATGTCTGTACGATTTACGAACAGATTCACGAACTGCTGCCCACCTTGGTTAAGCAAACAGTGTCGAGTCCTCACACAGAAATTTCACACAGACTTTCTTCATGATTTATGAGTTATGAAGGAAATGCCAACATGATTATGAGGTGAATCAGCATAAATAAAGGCTTTGGTCCTCTCTTTTGAGAATACGATGTATTTCATTGGCACTCTGTCGGTAAAGGAAAATAGGTCAATGGAACCTGAGGCCGAAAACACACTCCTCTGTTTTGATTCCGCAGAACGTGAGGCTTTGATTGGTCCCCCACTGTCTCTGTCTCTTGCTCTGCATCTTTGTGGATATGCCTGTGTTTACACAGCTTTCTCAACTTCAAAGTTTGGGCTCGTTTTTCTTCTTTTTTTTTTTTCTAATGCAACAAAACGCGTGCCAACATTCCTCTTTCTGTCGTGGCATTTTCACGCGGCGTTCGCGTCTGCTGCCCTAACATTTCATCGCGATAGGGTTTTCTTTTAAGTCATCGAAACACTCCCCACTCTCTGGCTGACCTTTTGAACCTAGCGCTACAAACACACCCTTTCCCGAGCCACTTTAAATGTCACCTTGCCTGCGCTCAAACGTTGTTTATTTCCAGTCCCAGACATGCAACCTGATAACTCCACAAAAGACTTGGTGCAAGACCCGCGCTGATAGTTATATGTCAGTATCATCATACCTTTTCAGTTGTCCAAACTGTACAAAAGCTTCCTGGTTCTAAAAAAAAAAAGAGAGAGAGGAAGAGAAAAAGCAAGTGAGGTCAACATGGATTAGCCGCTAGTAACCCTATCAGGTCCTGCACAATGCCTACAAAGTCTACTGACGCTAGCTGTCAACAGCCTCTTTCTGGGGAACTCTATCTGCCTTGACCCCTCGGTTATGGGACGGGCTGAAAGGAGGGGTAGCGATTTCAAATTGGGCCTCATTGTGTCTCCTTTTATTACCCTTTGATTTCAGGTGATTCATTTGGCTCATCACTCAAGCTGTCTGGAAAGCTGCAGCGAGGAGATCCGTCCAGTGCATAATTTCTATAATTTGTGGTTCTTCTGTCCTTTCGTACCTCCCTTTGTACTCGCACTTCCGAGAGACAGATGAATGGGAAAAGTGGCTTAATGCTACATGACATGGATTAGGCGTGTTCCCATAGGATCCGACGCTGAAACAAACAGAGAGGTTTGGAAAAAGAGGCTTGGTTTCACAGGTCTACACGCTAACATTAGCGTGCCTCAAGATGAGATATTTTACTGCAGATATTCTATTTGACTAGAGTCATAGGGGATAATCAGTTTTTGGTCCGTTTTTTTCTGGGGCCATTGGCACTGGCCAGTGAAATCGTCAGATTTGTCAAAACCATGGCAGTGAATCAAAGCAAAAAAAATAAATAAAAATAATAATCTCGTAAATGATGTACATATACTACAGAAAAAAGTACCCTAAGAAATTAGCAAAATTGGACAAATATGTACGGTTCATTTATTACATATAAGATGATGGACAAGGAGCTCCCGTCCACTGGTGGTGCTGTCTTGCCACATTCACACATAAAACCTGCATAAATAAAGAAAGTAAAAACAGTGCAGCTACAACTTCCCTTATGCTGCTAGTTTTACTGGAGCTTCTAAAAAATAAATAAATAAATAATTAGACAAAAACGTGCACAAAAATTGGTACAATTTACACATTATACTACAGTTATGTTCAGAATTAGGGTTAGGCTAAGTTTATGTCACGATTAAGTTTGGGTTAGGGTTAGGTGAAAAGTTAGGGAAAAAGTTCAGGGGTAGGTTCAGGTAATAAAGTTATAAAATTACACTGGTTGGTTGGTACCATTTTCTTTTCAAATTGTTAGATTTTTTTTACTTATTTTTTTTTTTTTTTATGCCTTGGCTGCATCAGTAACTGTTACAAATTGTCACCGTCCAATTGAAAGACAATGAAAAACATCTCCAAAACAGCAACTTTACAGCAAAGAGATAAAACCTTCCTAACTGTCAATGGAAATCAATGTAAAGAGTTTATTTTAGGTCATTTTGGTCCATTCATCCAAAAGAAAAGACGCTATGTATGGAACAGTTTTAATATTTAAATTTTGTAGTAAACTAAAAAAAGCCATAGATGTAAATCAATGTAAACAATATGCATTAGGCTATGGTTGAGCTATATTTATTACACAGTGTACGACTCCTAGAATGGTCACTTAGTCGCATATGTACCAATTTCTCTTGAGACCTGGCTGATCAAAGAAGGCAGGAGCCTGTATTTTCCACACCAGCCCTTCCTAAGACTTCACAAATGCTCTATTTGCCGTTTTTGTTTGCCTCATCCTAAAGCTGGATTGCTCAAAGTAAGCAACTGCAGCTCAGCAACACCTGGTTTAGTTCATCAAGGCGTAAGTGGGGAGTTTATTGAACAGACTCAGGTGTGTCTGACCAAAACACAGCTGTTTGGATTAGCGGGGTTTAGCGTGAGCCGAAGGGGTTGAGAAGCGCTGATCTCGTTACTGATCATTAATAGCTGATAGTTATTTTTATATTTTGCCTCTGAGACCATGCTATTAAAGCTTTCATGTAGGCTAAGTTGGACTCAGGAAACCAAATGACGTGTTAAAATCCACAGCAGTGTTTCTTTTTTTTCGTTCTCTCTCCACCCCTCACTAAGTGTGCTAAGAAAGTCAGCCTACCTTGTTTGAACTGCGGTCCTTAACACGCAGGTCATGTGGTTTCGGGCTGCAGCGCGCTTTGTTGTGGAGACCTTGGTTTTACCTCTGTGACAAATAGCTCTCATGTCCTTAATTGATTAACCGCAGCAGAGCCAACGAAAGCGGATAATTTAAATCATTAAAACACAGTATATCAGCAGCCCGCCGAGCACTCCAGCCCTGAATCCTGGCCCCAGCAAATATTTGAAAATAATTATTCTCCGTCATGATTCTCTTTTTAATCCCCCTTCGGACAGTTGTGGATAAGCCGTCCAATGAAAACATTTTAATGTCGCCTAAGGTAAAGCGCAGGTGAGGATGATTAACGCCGGCAGCTTGGCTCAGCAAAATATCACACGTTATCACAGAATATAAGAGAGTACATACAGTTGTGTTTTTTTTTTTGTTTTTTTTAAGTATCCGACTATACAGACCAAACAAATGTCAAAATCAAAGTCCCAGTAAGCTCTGGTCTTTATTGCTGTAGGCTGTCACCTGCTCTATTTTACCACTGTGTTAAATGAACAAGGCCTCACAGATTAAAGGCACACTGTCACAGGCAAAAAAAAAAAAAAAAAAACGCCTGAACAATGAACATCTTTTCAATTCTCTGTGGTAACGTTTACCTCAACCCTGTTAAGCTTAATCATGTACATACTTAAACCCTTAAAGCCCCTGTCTCATTATGTCACTATTGATATAACCATCTGTAGTGTGTAAGTACAGTGAAATATTCTGTAATTACTCTCAAACTAATACTGAAGTTATTGAAGTTTTTGTGATAGTGAGAAACTAAAGCCTAGATCCACAGTTTAAGAGGTATACTGTAAAATTGTTCTATTAGTTTTTGAGAATATGTCACATTAAAGTTGATGTCCGTAAGTTTTGAAATTTGCAGGATTTAGAGCCCTCTCTGGTGAGAATGGGTAATTGCACCAAGCATGCGGAAGAATCATTTTAAACTGGGGGGGGTGTGATGCGCTCTCTTTTTAGAGCGGATGAATCCGATTCCAGGTTATGTTCAGTCAGAAAGAGAGAGAGAACGAAATACAAACTTTCTTTTTACTATGAGTGAATGAGCCAGAAGAATTCCTGCGAAAAGTGACCCGACACCCCAGTTTTTAGAATAAATATATTAGGCTTAGCAGAGATTGTCGTTCCAGCACACTGATACCATTAAACACAATATTTTATCCCTTTTCCAGTCTGAAATGTTTCTGCTTTCAGTTTAGAAACTATAATAAAAAATATGGACTGCCTACAGAATATGGAAGATCAAACAAAAAGCTGACAAAAAACTGATTTAATTTATTTTGGCATAGTTGATGTCACGAAGTAACCCAGGCAGGGAGACGAGGAGGCGGACACAGGTGCAGGTAAGGGCGATATAAATAAATAATTTATTAAATAAATAACAAAGAAACAAGGAAACGAGGAACAAGTAAACATGTAACAAAGAAACACAAATAACCAATAACAAACGAGTGATGATAATAATGATAAACAAACAGGGAATATATACAGGGAGCAAAACTAGAAAATAAACACAAAGCAGGGTATATACAAGAGAATAACAAGGGAAACTAGAAATAAACAGGACTAGGAAGACTAAACTGAGCAGGGCAATAAACAGGGAAAATAACAAGGAACAGAGGCTACGAAACACGGAGAGACAAAACAACAGGGGTTAGTGCAAAGACCGACAGAGACAAAGTGGCACAGGGGATCTATATAAGGAAACAAGAAACACTCTAGAATTGGAAACACCTGGGGAAGGGGCGGAGCTACAAATGAGACACAGGTGGAAATCTACTAAGACGGGAGACACAGGGGAGCACAGGTCACGTGGGGAAGACACACAGAGACACGAGACAGGGCTAAGACCTGACAGTTGAAGAAAGAGTGGTCCGTACATGCAAGAAATACAGTGAAATACAGTGAAATCGTAAACACTTACTCAGTGAAATGGTGTAGTCAAAAACAGGACACTTTCAAAACCTCCAAACTGTTACATAACAACTGTTACAATTAAATTGACTCCCTCAAAATATATGTGCATCCTTACCACTGCAGGAAACCTTTCTTTACTAGACACAGTGGCTATTTCAGGAGAAAATAGAAGTGAGACAAAAGAAGTCTATCCAAGGAAGCTTTGAGACACTATCACAATCTTCCGAGAAAGTTCAAAAAGCACTGTATTTAATTTAGAAACAAAATAACAGGGTTGTAAACAGGCATGTAAAATTGCATCTGAACATGTGTCACCCTATCCGATGTATCCAATGTCATATACTACCTGACAGTTCTAAGAAGCACAGTGGGTTTTACAGTATATAATAATGAAAATAAAACTTAACTTGAAGCCACAGTTAGCCAGACAAATAAACATGTATTCATTAATAAAGTTGTTATTTGATTTGTGTTAGTTCTATAGAGAGCCAATGGCTTTACTGAAAGATCACAAAGAGCCCTTGACTTAAAAATGTACCTGTTCATGGGGCTCCGAGTGGTCCAGCGACCTAAGCGCTGCCACTATGTTCGGGAGAATCCTGTTCATGTAGCTCACCATGTCATGTAGCTGGGGGCTCCAGCTGCCGGAGCCCTGAGAGAGCACAATTGGCTTGCTGTCTCTGGGTGTGTATATGGCGCTCCTTCCGCACATCTCTCTAAAAGGTGATGTTGATCAGCACTAGGTGTCTGTGAGCTGATGTATCAGAACCGAGTCGCTGCATTTTCCTCCAAGTGCGCTGTGATGCTACTTAGCGATGCTGCATCAGAAGCAGTTCTAGAAGGGGCGGAGTCTGACTTCACATGTGTCAGATGAGGCATGTGCTAGTCTTCACCCTCCTGGTGTTGGAGCATCACTAGTGATAGGGGGAGTCCTGATGAGTTAAAATGGGGAGAAAATAGGCTAAAAATTTGAAAAAAAAGAAAAAATATCATATTGTATAATACAGTGTTATAACTATTACAATATATACAAAATTTTCTTAGATTTTTTTTACAATATGCTTTTTTTTTTTGCTTAGGAGCTGAAACCTTTTGGTATTGTGGGGGTAATGTTATAACACTGTGACTTTGACCCATATTGCCGTTTTTTTTTTTTTTTTTAGTTTTTTTAATAATTACTTTGGTAGCTCACATTTAAAAGAATGTGTTTCCCTTGTAAATGTGATAACTTTTTATTTTCTTAAGCTACATCCCCATATTACCTTTAGACATTTGTCCAAAGTTGTACCTCACAATAAACCAGTTAAAATAATATGATTAGCTGTTCAAATGCTGTTTAGTCAAACTGCTGTTAGCATCATTAGCTTGTACCTACCACTTGATTTACACCCAGATCTTTGAACTTAGGGACATTTAATGGTATCAGTTTTTTGCTTTCAAGTCCTTATTGATGTGCAAGAAAATAACTTTTCTTTTTTAAACTGCTGTTACAGCCCACCTTTTACAAAACTCCAAACCTTCTTTTGCTCTCAACCCTAAGGGCCAGTGCCATGTTGCCATGATGTCACATTCACAACAAACCCCTACAGAGAACACAAAAGTGAGAAAGAAAGAAGACGGCTTTTAAAACATCATAAAACTCAGTATTTTCTTTTGTTACTTTCACCCCTTGAAACTGTTCCCTCAACACGCATGGCTCCGTGTGGCATGTTAAACAAATTGGACCTGTGTGCGTCAGCGCTTCATGACTCCACTCGACAAGAAAGCACGGCGAGCGAGACGAAGGACATCACACTACATCGCACACCCGAGTCCCAGCCTCGCCCGAAGGTGGCCCTGATGGGGCTTCAGGGGGGTTTGGGGGGACGATTCGAAACCCCCTGCTCTGCCAAGCACATGGAGGGCTGCTGATTAGAAGGACTGGCAGGAGAAGGCCGCTTCACATGAAGACTGTTGCCGCCTTACCTCTTCCCGCAGGGCCCATTGCCGAAGACCAAAGCAAAGAAACACACATCCAAACACACACACACACACATGCATTTTCCTTCCCATACACTCCTCCTCCCTCGCTCTGTCAACCCGCCGGATCGCCCCAAACCATGAACAGGGTGTCAGTGCTGAGCGGAGCAATATCTCCACCCTGCACCAGCATCTCACAGAAATCCATAAATTAACCCGCCGACAAATTGCTTGTTTGCTCTGTTTATCTCGCACTCGTGTTCGCACTGTTTTTTTTGTTTTTTTTGGCTCATTTGTTTGTGATATTACACCCTCTTTCTTTCTCTCTCTTTTTTCTCTCCCTCTTTCTTTCCCTCTCTTTTTCTCTTTCTCTCCCTCCCTTTTTCTGATCTGTTGTAGGAACATGACGAAATAAGAGTGAAGACTGCTTAGGTGCCTACAGACACACACACACTCGCGTACACATTCTCTACGGTCTTTCTCCCTACATTTTGGGATTCACAGGCATTCAAAGAAAAGTTCAAAGCAAATGTTTGCCATGTTCAAAGAAAATGTAAGTTAATACAGGGGCATTCTCGGCTACCTTACATTCTCTCCCCAAGGACCTCCTCTCTGCGCACAGCTCGCCCGGCTGATAAAGAACGAAAGAAGGAAAGAAAGGAAGAAAGAAAGACAGGGAGTACAGGTCCTCCGCTAAACCGAGCGCAATACGTAACGCTCCCTTTTCCCTAATTCGCTCTCCGCGAGGACGTGGTGGTGTTGCTCCAGTTCTGAAATCCACGACGGGGCTACAAAGGCGTCCTGGATGTGAACACAAAGGTGAGGGCTGTAGCAGGAGAGGAGGGTGATGAAGACGGCTTTTCGCACCGACAGGCTCAAAGCAGGGCTTGTCTCCGAGCTGATCCTGGACAGAAGCCGCGGCTGGGCCATTTCTGACTCTATTGATTTCTGCACTCTATGACTATATAAAGCAATCTGTTCTCTTTCTCTTTTTTCCTTCTTTTTCTTCTTCTGTTTTTTTTTTTTTTTTTTTTTTTTAACTGTGGTGGTAGCAGCCAACCAGCAGTAGTAGTAGCAGACATGACCCCTCTCGCACGAGGTCGCACGAGATGTGTACACACCTCCTTTTTTTTTTTTTTTTTTACAATACTACTAACAATACACGTGTTGTCCATTGCATGTCTTTTTGGGATGTTGATCACAATATCCCAATATATTTTACAATTGCTTTAAATACAATATAATTCCAATATCGATTTGAATATTATAAAATCAACAGGAAAAACTGCCATAAATGCTTACAACTGCACTTCAAAAAAAATCTTCTAAAATCTCCCAATTAGCATAATGCACTCTGCAATGGACATCAGTCAGTGACAAATGCTGTAAGCAATGTATACTGAAATATTGGAAATGTGTTAAATTCATATCATCTTTATTGAACTATTTACTATTGCAATTTATATATATATATATATATATATATATATATATATATATATATATATATATATATATATATATATATATATATATATTGATATCGAGTTACTGTCGAGGTTTAGATGAGTGTATGTAAATTAAGCTATGAGCCCCTAATAACCCAATCAACATCTTTTAAATCTACTACAATTCTCTTAATATGAAAATCTGCAGGTCTGTAGAAAACTAGACTTTTTCTATTCAAGAAGCAGCCCATATGAAAAATGCCCATTTGATATCAAAATGTTCAAGCTTTCCATCAACCTGGGGTCATTTGGCTTCCACAAAGAGGTAAACACACACACACACACACACACACACACACACAGACACAATGCAGTAGGTCACACAGAATCATGCCTGCAAGAAATAAGTTAATAAAACAATCCCCAGCGGCCTCCTGATTTTCACATTTCAAAAGCTTCAAAATATAAAATCAATAATCATTTAGTCATAAGGGTAAATGAAGCAACATAACATCAGCGTGTAGCCTTTGGCCACTGAAGTCATACCGAGCAATTTGTCTCATCAAAAGTGAGTGGTAATAATCCCCTTCCCCTACACACACACACACACACACACACACACACACACACACAAACACACCCACAACAGCAGCAGTAGCAGCAGCAGTTACACTGCCACTGGAGTTTCCTAGAGTAAACAAGTTTGAAGAAAAATATGAAAAATCAATAGTTGTTTCCTTCTATCAGACTCAATGGAGTGCATCATAAATCTGACTCTGTAAGGAGCCGGCTGTGTGCGTGTGTGTGTGTGTGTGTGTGTGTGCGCATACATAAGCGTGCGTGTGTGCTTTTGCCCCCAATTTAATCAGCTTTATTGAGCATAAGGACTCATATAATTACAAAATTTGTCAGTAAACCTTGATCAATGGTCTAAAAGGCTAATGAGTGAATATACTATTGGGAAATCGAGCTGATTGTATTGCCTTTTTATGATTGGAAACTGCACTTCAAGCATTTTGCATTCTGTCATGTTTGTTTATGGTGTAAGATGTAAATGTATTTAAGAAATGGAAGAGATTTTTTTTTTTTGCAACTTTGTACACAAAGACAAAAGCGCGGTCTGATAAGTCAGCAATCTGAACAGTAGTAACACTGCTGGTTATAATATTGTAGTATTAGTAGGGATCTGTAATCTAGGTAATAATAATAAAAAAATTAAAATAAAAAAAAAAATAATAATAATAATAATAGTAGATGTCGTGTTGATTATATCAGTGCTATAAGTAAATTAGTAAATAATATTATTGACAATACAGTAATTAAAATAAAAGGCAACAAAGTATAATAACAACAGCAGAAAATTACAATAATTATTGGCAATAAGGATATATGTTAATTTTTATTACTACTACTATCACTTAATATTTAAGTGTCTACATGAAAAATTACATAAGCACTGATATCTGCAATTACCATAACTATTCCTTATAAACCATTAAACAGTACCCTGGACAGTAATGTAATGAATGAACTTAATTTAATACACTGCTGCTGCTTTGTGTAAATAACACATAATTATATATAACAGTATCTTGATTATTAACATTACTCCAACTACTACAATTATTGTCATATTTAACTGTCTATAAGGGTAACAGCCTAAGCATTTGTGCCATAGCCTTATTATAACTACACCTCATAAAACCCTTATACAATACCCTGGCCAGTAACTAACCTCCACTGACCACGATCACAACATTAAATGTATAGAAATACAGTGCTGCAGGTAGTTAGTCACCTACTTTGCATAAATAGCACAATGGATTAACACTACTAGTACATTTGCTACTACATCTACTAGTACTTTTATTATTATTATTATTATTATTATTATTATTATTATTATTATTATTATTATTATTATTATTATTATTATTATTATTATGGAAAATTGTATTGTCTACCTAAACATCAGCCTAAACACAGGTGCCATACCACTCAAAATTCATCATCATTAAAAAAAAAAAAAAAACTTTCACACAGTATTTAAGCCTAGTCTGCACAAACTCCTCTGACCACCATTAGTATCTGAACTTTAAATAAATACATTACTGTACTTATTAAATCACCTGTTTTGTGTAAATTATTAATTACACAAAATGAATTATGCATGTCACTGCACTCTTCTAGTCTTTTTTTTTTTACATTGTAATACAATCAGTGTTTATTTCTGTATTTCCAGTTTTCCAGGCCTGTTCTTAACTACTTTCTCCTTAATGCCATAATTTGGTGTTTGAGATCTATTTCCGTGACTCCGAGCTGCTTTAATTGTAACTGATGCTGAGGCTCGAGCCCTTCTATCCTGTTTTGCTGGGACTAAAATATCACAGATTTGAGGTTGAGGGGAACGTGTGTGCGCGCGCGCGTGCGTGCGGGTGTGTGTGCTTTACCTCTAAACTTTAACCCGGACTCTCCTGACTGCCAGCCTGCAGCCCGCGCGTGCCAGAGGCCCCTACTGCCCCCTGCCGTGCAGCCCGGGCAACTTTCTAATCCTCTATTTGTGCTCAACAGAATAATCTGACGAGTCAATCCAGCCTCTCCAGCTCTAACACGCTTCTGTTTAGATGTGGATGGGATCACTCATTAAGACTGCATAATGGCGCATTATTATAGAGATCATAAATATATTGTACTGAACGGTTTTTTTTTTTAATATTGGTTTATATAACATGTGTTTTAAGTGTTGATTTAAAGGTTTCTTTTGTATCGAATGCTGCTTTTAAATACAGTTAATTGCTTACCTTTAGTTTACGCAACAGAAATTAAAAGGCATTTTCTCTTACCTCACTGTTTAAACAGGTTCATATTAATTGCTCAATTTCCACAAACCATTTACGGGAGTGGTAAGAGAGTGTGTGAGTGTGTTGCTGATGTTTTTTTTATTTTTTTTTAAGAATCATATGAAACCATTTTGAGCAGAACTAAATTAAATCAATCCGGTCTATACAGTAACAGAGAGTTTTGCATTATTTACATTATTTAAATAATATATAATGAAATATCAACGGAGGATTTAAAAAAAAAAAGACAATGTAATTGTAAGACATGCAATTGAACACATGCCCATATGTACACCTTCACACACATTACTTACAGTATAAATTATATATATACATATATATATACGTATATATATATATATATACGTATATATATATATATATATATATATATATATATATATATATATATATATATATATACGTATATATATGTATATATATATATATATATATATATATATATATATATATATATATATATATATATATAATGTAAGTAATGTGTATGAAGGTGTACATATGAGCATGAGTGTTTTTATTTAATTTGTCTTTTCTTTTATATGTCTTCCGAAAAAAATAATAATAATGTCATACGTTATTAACTTGTCATTCACGGAGCGGCGGCGGACTTTATACGCGCGCTCTCGCCAACGCGCGCTCACGTAATACAGGCCAGTTCGCCTTATTTAATATTAATCACAGCTCAAAATCGTAAAACGGATATTTAAAATTGTTCGCTTGTTTAAATGCAGCGAAAAAATATTCAGCTTCTTTTACTTTATTATTTAGGCATAATTAATTTAATTAAGCATATTAATGTGCGTTTTAAATAAAATAAAAAAAGATACATAAATGTTTTTTGTATGTGCATATCGTTCGTTGCACGAGGAGCCCGAGACTCGGGTTTGTGCGTGTGTTTTTTTTATTTTTTTTAGATTGAGTGAGTGAGAGAGCAAGAGAGTAAGAGAGAGAGAGAGAGAGAGAGAGAGACGAGCGAGGGGCGGAGATCCTCCTCCTCCTGATGAGCGCTCCTCTCTCTCTCTCCTGTGCTGCTCGGCTCTGCTGTGCTCTGGGCTGCGTATGCGTGCGTGTGTGTGTGTATTTGTGCGTGTGTGTGCGTATGTTTTTTCCCATACTGCTCTCTCTCCTCTCCGCGTGTCCCATGCTCGCACCGCTGCGGCCCCGTTCCACTCATCCTCCTCCTCCTCCTCTTCCTCCCTCCATTCCACTCCATTCTCCTCCTTACTTTCTCGCCCTCATCTCCTCTCTTTACATGCGTTAGTGCGCACTCCACCTTCCTTCCTCCTCCTCTTTCTTTCTTTTTTATTATTTTTCCTTTCTTTTTGGCTCTCTGTGTTTTTTGGAGTGAAGACCCATCTGTTCGTCTTGCCCCAGGATGTCTTACCCTCAGGGGTACCTGTACCAGTCCCCTGCCTCCCTGGCGCTGTACTCCTGCCCGGCGTACGGGGCTCAGGCTCTGGCGAGGAGCGATGACCTGCTCCGCTCCTCGTCTTCCTCGTCCTCGTCCTCCTCTTCGTCCTCATCTTCCTGCTCCTCGTCCTCCTCCTGCTCCTCCTCGGGGTCTGCCTTCAGTCCTTACCCCGGATCCGCCGCTTTCTCCAGCCCGCTGCCCTACTCCGCCGACCCGGCCAGCGCCTTCCCACCCTACATGGTAAACCAAACCGACCCCTAGAACTGGGAAATATGCCGTTTTTTGGGGGAGTTTGCTGTGGGATGGGATGCATGATGGAAATGTGTGATGTTTTTTGTTGAAGTTGTTGCATCACGAAACTGTAGGCAAGAAACTGTAAACACGCTTCAGACCTGCCAGTGTGCGCGCGCGCGCGTGTGTGTGTATGTGTGTGTGAGCTCGCCAGCTCGCGTGTGTTTTCACTGCCAGCGCTAAACTTCAGAATATAACTGAATCTGAAAAATGTCAATAAAACGTTTAAGAAAATAAATAATAAAATAAAAAATGAATAAAATAAAAACGGATCGTTTAAGCTATTGTTTGTTTCAGAGGGGGATGCATGGTGGAAATAATTCGTGTTGATATTACTGGTGTTAATATTGTTGTGCAGAAGATATATTGCATGCAGAAATTCTGTGCGTCAGTGTTGGCAAAATCGGATCAAAATCTAATATTACACACCGCAATTTAATATAAGTATTTAAAAATGTAAAACATCTATATTAATATTAATGCCATTTATTTTTTAGATTTTTAGATTAGAAATGTAGATGTTTCCAAATATTAAACACGTTTCCGACATGTGCGATGGTTAGTACCGATTAATTATAATAATTTGAAATATCATAATTAAGAAATCGGAAATTAAAATTAGTATCATTTTTGATAAGTCATTTTCTTTTTAGTGCAATTTGTTTTTTTTTTTGTTTTTTTGTTTTTAAAAACGGAAGCAGTACAAATACAAATTACAGGCACGTTTTAGATTTGCATACTATTTGCAATGGTCGCTCGCTAATTATATTTTTAAAGCGGTAATGAAAATAACTCTAAAAGCTGTGCTGTGTTTGGGATAATATGATTATTTAGTGATTATTGCATTTAAAATAATGCGAAAAAAAGGAAATGCATACATACATAATAAAGAGGAACTGTCATTTCAGAGGACTCTGAGGCTCATTAGTTACAGCTCTGCTTTTAACACCGGTAATTAACCAAAATAATAAAGGAGTAAAATTGCGTTTTTTGCGATTATATAGGATTTTGCATGGTGGGAATTTGCGTGAGCGCGTTTGTGCATGCGCGTGTGTGTAAGAGTGTGCGAGAGCGTGTGTGTGTATGTGTGAGGGAGTGTGTGTGTGTGTGTGTTTTCTTTGCAATGCAAATGCATGCAGATCTGTAGGGGTCATTGGTTTTGATTCTAATTTTAAAAGCGATGGAATTGTGGAGATTGACGTCTGAAGGCTTGCTCGTTTCCGGCGCAGCTGCTTCATTTAGGAAGGTTCTCATCATGTTAAACACGCTGCTGGAGTGTTTCTCAGATCAGTAAAAAAGCAGTGCGATGCAACAACACTATTAGAAGTTTTGGAGAAAAATAAAAACGTGTGCTGCTATTTTTTTTTTTATCTTAATTATAATGAGGAAAAAAAGCGAGAAACTCGGGAGAGGCTGAAAGTCAGAGAGCCGGTGACAGTGGAGCGATGTGTTGCTGAAGCGCAGTGCTGCATTAATATAGTTTAATTTAGTTTGTTTATAAATGTATTGTTTTTAGAGGACTGACTGAGGACGAAAGAGAGAGAGGCAGTGAGAGAGACAGATAGCGGCAGTGCGGGTTAGGGCTGGGTTGGAGCCGGAGGAGCAGAGCGCGTGAGAGCTGAAGATACCGGCGCAGTTTAACACGCAGCGCGGGCGCTAATGGGATTTACAGTACAGACACACACAAAGAAAAGAGAGAGAAAAGAAAAGAGGAAACGAGGCAGAGAGGCAGCGATTATAGAAACTGGCTGCAGTTCTCTATTATCTGCTCTTCACCCAATTTGATCATTACTGGAGGATTAATCAGTAATTGGCTTCATTGTTATTACTTATTACTCAACGGGTGTTTTTAGTTTAGTCAAGCATATTATAGAAACAGCTGTTAATAATAATAATAATAATAATAATAATAATAATAATAATAATACTTTTATTTAACGTCACTTTGAAAATGTTGCCGTTTGTGTAAACTCAAAATCATTTACGTCATTATTATTAATTTTAATTTCCATTTCAATCAATCGTTTTAATTCAGGTATGGTAATTGCGACCCAAACAAACAAGTTATTAAAACAGACTAGAATACAGTAAATATAAAAAGTAAAAACTGTAAAACTCTAAACTTTTACACACTTTTACTTTAAACAGATGAATAAAAAAAAACTGTTTTCCAAGCATCATAACACAACGTGATATTGCACATACAATAATTATGGTATTAATATACAAATAATAGTTAATTTATATAATGACATTTCCAATTATTATTCTTCATATATACAAAGAAATCTATTTTTCATCTTCTTCTACTTCTTCTTCTTCTTCTTCTTCTTCTTCTTCTTCTTCTTCTTCTTCTTATTATTATTATTATTATTATTATTATTATTATTATTATTATTTAATTTGTATTATTATTATAGTACACAAAATGTCATTTTCGTTAGATTATCCATTTTAAAATAATAACAATAAATAATAAACAAATAACAATAAAAATAACGAATTTAGGTTGCTCTAGATGCTTTTGGTTGCAGGATTTTAAACAGGGCAATCATAATGATTTACAACGTCTCTTCATGATTAACAACAACTGTAATAATAATAATAATAATAATAATAATAAAAATAATAATTCATCGTCATCAAGCATACGTGTGTGCACGCGGATATGAAGTGAATCTGAAACTACTACTACTACAATTTCCGCGACGCCTAATAATAATAATAATAATAATAATAATAATAATAATAATAATAATAATAATTAGTTTTATTAAGCGCGCGCCTGTGTCTGTGTGTGTTTTGCAGGGTTCCCCCTACGACCCCCACCCCGCGGGTCTGGCGGCAGCAGCAGGTGCCGTGGGATTTGCCCCCTACCCCGGGGCAGGTTACCCCTACCAGCTGAACGACCCCACGTACCGTAAGAACGCCACGCGCGACGCCACGGCAACGCTGAAGGCCTGGCTGCAGGAACACAGGAAGAACCCCTATCCCACCAAGGGGGAGAAGATCATGCTGGCCATCATCACCAAGATGACCCTCACCCAGGTCTCCACGTGGTTTGCTAATGCCAGGAGGAGACTCAAGAAGGAGAACAAAGTTACGTGGGCGCCAAGGAGCAAGAGTGATGATGAGGATGAAGAAGATGGAGACGGCGAGAGGAAAGAGGAGCGAGCTGGGAAGAGTCTGGAAAACGAGGAAGCTTCTGCTGAGGACGAAGGTAAAAAAACACATCAAAATGTTTATTAGATGAAGACGCATACATGTTTATTTAATACATGATTTAAGTTTATTGTACAAATATTTATAATGCGTATAAAAGTGTATTGTTGATATATGAATAATATATATATATATATATATACACATCAAATATATAACATTCTAATACTTAGAGTTAGTCTATAAACTTGTCTGTATATCTTTAAAATAGTGACTTTCCATGAGAAGGTAAAAATGTTCATTATTTTTTATTAAAAATGACAGTGTAAAAAAAGAGGTTATTTTTTTTTTACTCCATTTTTATTGCCGTATTCAACTGAAATTATTTAAACAGTGTAGATCATCTGCAAGGTTTAAATTATATAGAAAAATATAGAGAAAAAGGTTTTCTCATTGGACAGCAACAATATACAGGTTGTATTTTAAATTGTATTAATAGGTACAAGTAACAATAACATTTTCCATGTGCGGTGCAGTGATTCATAATTTACAATAAATAAATAAATAAATAAATAAATAAATAAATGCCAAGAATCCTACAAGCAAGTCTTATAAAGTTTATTGTAAAAACCCTTTTTTGACGCCTCTGCTGTCCCTCTCTCCCACACACAGGCATCAGTCTGCAGGTGGACAGCCTGACGGACCATTCTGTAGAGTCCGACGGCGAGAAGGTCACTTGCAGGATCAGTGATCTTGTCTGCAGCTCTGGACCTGATGCCAAGGACAAATGTGATGAGAATGATCTGGACGTTGGCCACGGAGAGCGGCGACAGGGTCTGTCACCCAAGCCAGTGACCTCTTCACCCCTGATGGGTGTGGAGGCTCCGCTCTTGGGCCACCACCACCACCACCAGGACTCCAGAAACAAAAGCAAGGCCTGCCTGGACAGTCGAACGGCCTCAGAAGGCCAGAGCCAGACAGTCAAGCCCAAGCTCTGGTCCTTGGCTGAGATCGCCACCTCGGACCCCAAGCAGCCCCTGGGGCAAAGCTGCCCCTCGGCTGTGGGTCTTCTAGCTTCAACGGCCTCCGGCACGTCTCCGGCCGCTCCTGTGTACTCGGCCTCTTCCATCCTGGGACGGCCGCTGTACTACACCTCGCCCTTTTACAGCAACTACACAAACTATGGGAGCTTCAGCCCTTTGCAGGGCCAAGGGATTCTGCGCTACGGCTCTACTGGAATGGCTGCTAATGAGGGACTTCCACAGACTGTGCTCAGTGCCAGCGCCATTCACAAACACACGTCCGAACACCTGCTAAAGTCTGCCCACAGTCAGACTGAGCAACACTTCAGGGCTTCGAATGTAGAGTCGAAGAAAGGTACGTTCTTTTGAGGACCTTGAAGGCCTTTTTTTTTAGGCAATTTCACATTGATTATTTCAAGTTTTAGACTTTTGATGTTCTTTTGAAGACATTGAAGAGCTCTTTAAGGCAATCTCACATTGATTATTTTAAGTTTTAGACTTCATAACTCACTTAAGTGCTGATCTAATATACAGTTACTAATGTTAAAGCTTATTTGAAGAAGATTATGTTTTAGAATAAAAGTTGAACATATTGGTTAACCGATTAAGAGATTAAGAGATTAAGAGAAATGTATTGGCTCTTCTTTGTCAATCATTTGTTTTCTTCTATTTTTCCATTTTAACTAATTTAACTAATCAAGCTATCAACTAACCACACATTCCAGTCTAGGTTAAATGTAAAATAAGCAAATATAAGCATTCTACTGCATATTTAGCTTCTGAACTGGGTTTGTTTGTGTTTTTTTTTAGCAGACTCCCCAGATGTGTGCACAGTAGGACCTCAGTCTTACCTGTCAAGCTAAAAAAAAAAGGGACGAGGAAGACCATTCAAGTAAGTCCCAGATTTGGCCATCTTTGGACAAACTGACCATTTTTAACACACAGTAACATACTCATACACACATACACACATTTCTTAGGATGCAATCTTCATTACCTTCAATACTTCAATAAATCTTATGTGGCCTTGGAGCCTAATCATACCGCATGGCCTCTAAGGCCTCTGCAACACACAGTCACACATTTGTAAATAGATTTTCTCAGTTGTTTTGTCTCTGGACTGATGTAGGTTTTGTTTCCTTGGTTCGCAGGTAGGTGTCACAGTTGCTTTGAGCAAAGCGAACAAAGCCATCACCCCCACCGACCCCGTCCACACTGCTGGTCTTAAAAAAAGCCCACCAGCTTCTCCCCGAACCGGATTGCATTGAGAACTGCAGAGCACTTGACTAGATCTAAAACCATATGGCACTGCGACATGAGGAAACATGGAGGTGCATATTCTTTTTTTTTCTTTTGTTTGCCCCCCCCCCCTTCCCCTCTCTGATGACTTGTGCATTTATGGATAAAGTAGTTATCTCACCATAAGGAAACTCTCTCTCAGGACCCCCTGTAGTTTGCTTCATTGCCATCATGTGTGGGACACGATTAGTCTCGACTTCATCTGTACTTTATTTGTAAAGGCTGTAAACTGGAGGAGGACGACATGTGGGGCTGGTAAACTCAACTAAGAGTGGAATACATTTGATATTTATTTTTGTATAATGACGGCAGTTGCCTATTAATTTATGCAAGTTGTATTGCAATGGAAAGCAGAAAACCTTGTTTTGTAAATAAATTATAATTGGTTTTTATTTAAAAAAAACGGCGAGAAAAAAAATACAGAAGTTACAAAATGTTGTTAAGGAGAATACTTTTACTAATTTATATCTTTCATTGTGAATAAAAGGTGCTGGTGTGCACTAGGAAACCTGGATCATCTTTTTTTATTCATTTCATGCTGGTGTGAAAATGGTGTTGTGCTGAGAAAAAAATAATCTTTTATTGATTCCTTTTATTTAAACAGATTATAACTTTGAATGACTATATACACAAATAATTTGTTTTTTTTTTTATTTTAATTTATGATTTATTTGGATAGTTAGTTATTAGTCAATTATTTAATTAGTGAATCTGTTTGTTATCCGTTTATTACATGACATATGTATTTTTAACTTAAGTATTAATTATATATATGTATATATATATATATATATATATATATATATATATATATATATATATATATATAATTAAATAAGTATTTAAATACTTAAGTTAAAAATACATATGTCATGTGATTATATATATATATATATATATATATATATATATATATATATATATATATATATATATATATATATATATATTATATCTTGACTTTCTGCATTTCACTACATTTTGCTCTTTTATAAAACTCCCACTATTACACATTGGTATCACATATGTTTATTTTAATATTAGCTAGATTGATAAGATCAGCATGTGCTTATACAGATCTTCAATTTAATAATAATAATAATAATAATAATAATAATAATAATAATAATAATAATAATAATAATAATAATAATGTAATACATACTTTGTAAATTGCATTGAAATAACAGTATCAAAATACAACATTAACTGTTAATAGTAGAAAGTCTATTAATGAATTATGAAAAACTACAGTTTGTGTTATTGTGATTGCTGATGATAAAAACAATGATTATATTTACAAATATAAATATATATTTTTTCATAATTATAACAATTAAAACAAGTTTTGTAATATGTTTTGTAATATAAGGTATGTTTATTAAGTTTATATAAGACTCCAGAACCAGATACAATGTCCAAAAAAGATGTTTTACTCTCCCTTTATCCATCAAACACTCAAACATTTAATCTGATAGTAAATGCTCCTAATAGTGCACTTATGCCTCTTTAAGAACCGTGTTTAGTCTATTTGTATATGTAATTCCTGTTGGACTATAGAGTTTGAGGTTTTAATCTGAGGTGAGATCAGTGTGGGCTATTCTTTTTCTCTCTATTTCCCTCAAATGCCAAAATTTGCTCTCTATAAACAGAGTTACTGTTGCTGTAAAAGATCTCCAGCCTCTCATAAAAAGCACCTACAGTAAATACTGGCTGACTGCTCACTATTACACAGTCATTATGAGCAATAATGAGGATAATTAGGACTGCTTTAGGGGGCTTTACTTCCCATGTGCTCTCATTCAAATCCTTTACTTCCACCCTGCAGCCCTTTATCTGCACATTCCTATTAGGTAAATAATACGTGCATTATGAGCTTTTATTAAAAAGATTTCTGCAGAATCCGGGTAAATATTTTAGTGGTAGATGAGAAACTGAAGAAGTGTGCACAGTAATGTGCTGTGGTAAAAATTCCTAGAAAGCAGAAAATAATGAGGGAGGACACAGTGGTGTGTTTGTGATTATTAAGTGTTACATGTTAAAATATATATATATAGGCAACAAAACAATTACATTAACAAAATTGTACATTGTATCTGTTGTGAAACATCTCCTAAAAGGAACCTCACTTTGAAAATTTTACATAATGTAAATAACTATTCCCAGATTAATAATATGCAAAATCAGGAAAACTGCAAAAAAGAGACATTTTACATTATGAACATAAGATATTGCTATATTGCTACATTGCTATATGTACGGGGTTACATACATATAATATACAGTATATGGAAGATCCTAACAGTATGCATGTATGTGATAATAATTATTATATACTGGCCACACTGTAGTTAAATAGACAAAATTAGAAATGGTCACTTTTGCATAAAAAAGGCAACTTTATTGAGGAGAAAGAATCTTGTTCACTTAGAATGGAAGTCAATGTATATTCAATATATTATTCTGTGACCTTTTGGAGCATTTCTATTCGTCCATTAAATTAAACAAAATTTTGTAAATTGATAGATTTATGTAAAAAAAAATAGAAAACGGAGGTTAAAATGGAGGTAAATGGTTATAACATATTTAATACACACTGGATACATAAAATTACTACATATTCAGATTCAAATACATATATGATACAAATAGGAAATCCTAACATGTGAGTGTGAATGTGTGTGTGTGTTTATGATTACGCACACTTAGTGTCCATTAGTGTCCAGCTGTAAATAACTTCTCGGCTCAGAAAAAAAAGCTCATAAAGTGAGAAAGCGAGAAAAAAAAATAAAATCCGAATTGAGTTGCATATGGGTTTAATAAAACACATCAAAGTCAGTTGGATGTTTAGAAGTGTGTCCTGGGTCAGCTCTCTCGTAAAGGTGCCAGAAAAGATGTTCTCCTCTTGCGCTGATCAAGGCTCCACACTGCAATCTGAGGAAGATTATTAGACCCTCAGCTCGGCCGTGCTGCTTTAACTGACAGTTATAGCTCATGCTGAGTGAGAGTTTTATCGCCGCGCCGGCTGCATGGGCTGTTTCTTGCGTTTTCTTATGCTAGTGAGGCCTAACACACCAGCGGACTCTCTCTCCAATAGTGGCGTTTATAACACGTCCAATTTAATGTCTTTCTTTTTGCTTCCTTGTCACTTTTGATTCTGCTGCTATCAGTATTGTGTTTGATATTTGTGATTCGCACGTCTGAACAATCCTGAGAGGTTAATTACATGCCCCCGTTTAATGAGGGCTCTTGACCAGACTTGCATTTTTACTTGCATTTTAACATCATCTAGTTTGGGAAATTAGTTTATGAGTGAAGAGGATATGGGTTCACTAATAACACTAATAACCTTCATATGGCTTGAGTGAGAAACTAAATAGTACAGGATGTTGATAATATTTTTTTACTTTAATTTTTTAAACAAACTGTAAATATAATTACTTTAATTACTATAAATATGCAGGTAAGTGATTTCCCTAGAGTCAGAAAAACTTGATATACCTTTTTTTTTAGCACTACTACACTGTAAAATGTGTGAAATGAGTTTATTCAATTTCATTCAATTCTTTAAATGAACCATTATTTGGTTTAATACATACAGCCCTGAAAAAAAACTAAAATAAATAAAAGACCACTTTAGTTTCTGAATCATTTTCTCTGATTTTGCTATTTATAGGTATATGATCATTGTTGTTTTATTCTATAAACTACAGACAGCATTTCTCCCAAATTCCAAATAAAACTATTTTCATTTAAAGCATTTATTTGCAAAAAAATGAGAAATGGCTGAAATAACAAAAAGATGCAGAGCTTTCAGACCTCAAATAATGCAAAGAAAACCAGTTTATATTTATTAAGTTTTAAGAGTTCAGAAATCAATATTTGTGTGGAATAACCCTGGTTTTTAATCACAGCTTTCATGCATCTTGGCATGTTTTCCTCCACCAGTCTTACACTGCTTTTGAATAAAGTGGATACCTTTATGCCACTCCAGGTGCAAAAATTCAAGCAGTTCAGCTTGGTTTGATGGTTTGTGATCATTTATCTTCCTCTTGATTATATTCCAGAGGTTTTCAGTTTGGTAAAATCAAAGAAACTCATCATTTTTAAGTGGTCTTATTTATTTTAAACCCAGTTTAGTTGCTTATTACTTCATTTTTGTTCTAGGTTAAACAGTAAAATCTTTTTTTTTTTTTTTTTTTTGCAGTGAAGAATGATCGAATGCAATAGACATAAAGTAAGGGAAAATGTTGAGACAGGTCATTTCAGCCAGGTCAATTCAGGTAAACATGCAAATATTACTGAAATATGTGGGAAGTAAACTTGTCATGCTGTGAACAGAATAAATAACTATTTGCATGTGCAAATGTGACACGCTTTTCCTCAACCGCTTTACGTAAGTAAGTGCAATCATGGGAAAGCAGAAATGACAGAGTTTCCCTGTATTAAAAAAATAAATAAAATGGTTCTGTGTCGTCAACACAACAATCTGACAGCATTTTGATGCATCATGGGTAAGTATCTATCTGCTGTATTCCTGCATTATAGACACACAGTAAATTCTATCTTTATCTTACTGATTTGAGCTATCAAACTTTTCACTGGAATTCAGTGGAGAAATCTGTTATTCTTATTTTTTATATATAAAATATCTTAAAATAGTAAATAAAATAATGTATTTCTTACCAAATCAGAGAACTGATTAATGGAGTATATATTTATTGAAATGGCTCAGTTGCTTAGCAGTTTGGGATTGACCATGATTGAACACATGTTTGCCATCATAAACCTTTTTACTGCAGGAGTATATACGATTTTTTCCAGATATAATATTCACCCAAGAACCATATTCACAAAAGTGAAGTAAACCTGAAATCAAGCAAAAATCACTGACTTTTTGGTTTACATTTGGGCATAAGAATCAGAATAACCTGACTAGTGAGTTTTTAATGCTTATTTTGAGTTCAAAATATTTACAAATACTTAAAAAATTTGATTTTTCAAAGTAAGAAGGATTAAGATCATTATTTCTTAACTCAGCGAAATAATTTTTTAATCACATTGCTAAGCAATTGTCTCAAAAAATAGATCTAAAATTAGATTTTACTTTTGCTAAAATTCTTTTTTTCCAGTGTAGTGGACAGTTGTTTTTTTTTTACTCTTCTTTGATTGTCAGTTTCCAACTAGAATATTTGTTATTTTAAGAAATCACACTAAGAGAAGTTTGCTCATCTCATTGTCAGTGTATTTTTATTAAAAACACAAGAACACATGTCTCAGTTTGCATATATTTTGTCTTATTTTGTTTTTACCAATATTTTATTTCAATTTCTTTTTTTGCAGTGATAACAGTGAAAATACAAGGTACTACAAAATTAAAGTTTCTAATAAAGTGAGCAGGTACTGTGCAGTACGATCATATATTTATTTGTTTATTTTTTTATTGCTAATCGTTTTTCATGCTAAAATGCTAAAAATAACAACTGTGCTAGCAAATACAGAGCAACACAAATTTCACTGATTAGCTTACACATGGTGTAAATATGAACACGTACCATGTACGTACATACCAATCCAATAAATAGACCGGTACATGTTGCCTTTGCATACAGATATCATTTCAAAATATCAAAGTTCACAGGATTTCGCAATGTTTTCAGGAACAGTTTTTTTTTCCCAGTAGCACCATTAGCTCATTTCGTCCACCTCGCACGTGTCAGTATTCCTCTTTCAGCAGAGGGAAATAATTCACCCAGCAAGAATAAAGTAGCGCCTGTGTTCTCATTAACTGCTGTAAACAGCTTCGCTATTACCTCCGACCCGGCGAGCGGCGGCTTCCTCCTTCCTACTGCTGTACTTTTTCATCTGGCTTTCTCTTTGCATAGCGCATTACATTGCTGTCATGCTTCGTAGCCGAACACAATATCCCCCCGAAGAGTGGCGAGAGGAAAATACCCCGGACGTCAGCCATTAGCCTGAAAGGAGGCAGTGGATGAATTCTTTCTGCGGGAATATCTCCACTAATTAAGATTCTGTTTAGCCGGGACTGGCTGGAATGCTAATGGGCTAGCTGGCCTTAGCGCAGAATCAGGTGACTGAAAGCAGAGAGAGAGAGAGCGAGAGAGAGAGAGAGAGAAAAACAGAGAGAGAGAAAGAGAGATAGAGATAGAGAGAGAGAGCGAGAGAGTGTGCCAGTGGCAGAGAGCAGTTTTAGAAGGCCGTGTTCAGTTGATAGCATCTGCACTGCTTGCGCTCAGGGTCAGTCCCGAGCTTGCTGCTAAGTCATTAGCTCAAATTACCGTGCCGGCCCCTCTCGGGTTGAGAAGAGCTAAAGCCCTGGATCTCGGCCGCCTGTTGCCCGGCCCCCATGCCTCCGTGGAAGGCAATACTCCCCCGGGAGATCAGGGCGCCATTAACCCCCGTCTACCCTCTAGAAGAGCACCAGCGCCCGCACCATCCTCAGACAAATATAGCAGGCCTGTGCAGCCTCAGGAAGATTAGCATCTACCAGCGAGCATCCTCAAGACCAAATCCCTCTCAGGACGGCCGACCCTTTGAAGTCCCTGGCAGGTTTGCTTACTCCGGAGTTTACACGGTTAAGTCGGGTTTTGACAAGACTCGGCGAGGCACGTTTTCACCGCCCTTTACGTTCTTTCAAAGCGGGAACTACAAGACCCAGAATCCCCCACAGTTAAGAGCTGGATGCTGAGTCCTTCTAGGTGTGCTTTTTTATGCTGGGGTTTTATGTCGACCTTGGTCAAACCTTTCTGGTGTAGGAAGAAATTTTGTGGATTTATTTTTTTGCACATTCACTGGAACACATAGACTTAGCACTTTATATAATAAACATAATAATAATACGTTGGTTCTGACTATATTAAAAACAACACAAATCTCTCCCTCTGGTCTTGTCCCATCAGACATAGAAAACAACACAGTAACAATTTCCTGCTCACTAAAACTGATCTATACTTAAGTTAGGTTTAAAAATTATTTCTCATTATTAAAAAAATAATAATTTGTCAATATATCCATTAGAATATTTTTTTTCCTTTAAAGAATTCCAAACAAAATGTCAGAGTCAGATTAATTTAGTTTTTAAAGTTATACAACTGTACACAACTATGTTTTAACATTGGATCCCACTGTCCTCATAAATGTAATAAAACCATGGTGAATATTAAATTCTTCATGAAACCTGCATATTAATGTTATAAGAAGTTATAAGAAGTTTTTAAGAATGATCTTGTATTGTTGGTAAAGAATTGTTAAACAATTGAAGAATTGTTGGTAAATGCGGCTTAATGTTCTTTAAATAAGTGCAGAGCAAATGGAGAGTTGATGGGTAAAAAAGACTTAGAAAAAGTAAGGCTTCTTTCATGAGACACATATAAATATAATGCCTATAAAGTAACCAGAAATAAACAAAGTACCTTCCAATAACCATTTACAAAAAAAACACTTTATATGCAAACACTTCTAAATAAATGTTCTAACATGGTGAGCATTAGAGTTATAGTGAGGGTTAGGTTAAGATTAGAATTGGGCAAAATTTTGATGTAGGTTGCAGTGTGGGACAGGTTGAGATTGAGGTGTAGGTTAGGTTAAGGTTTAGATTAAGGGGTTAAGGTTGATATATTGGTTAAATTAAGGTTTACATTGAAATGTAGGTTAGGTTAAGGTTTAGGTTGAGGTGTAGGTTAGGTTTAGGTGTAGGTTGAGGTGTAGGCTAAGTTAAAGCTTAGGCTAATGTGTAAGGTTTAGGTTGAGGTGAATATTAACTTTAGGTTTAGATTGGGGTCTGGGGACAAGTTCAGGTTACAGTAAGGTAGGTGTGTGGTTTAAATTTTAGGTTTAGTTTAAGGTGTAGACTAAGTTCAGGTTTAGGTTGAGGTATAGGTTAGGTTGAGGTTTAGGTTGAGGTGTAGGTTAGGTTTAGGTTGAAGTAAATGGTAACTTTAGGTTGGTGTGTGGTTTAAGTTTTAGGTGTAGTTTAATTGTGTAGGTTAGGTTTAGGTTGAGGTGTAGGTTAGGTTGAGGTGTAGATTGAGGTTTAGGTTGAGGTGTAGGTTAGGTTTAGGTTGAAGTAAATGGTAACTTTAGGTTGGTGTGTGGTTTAAGTTTTAGGTGTAGTTTAATTGTGTAGGTTAGGTTTAGGTTGAGGTGTAGGTTAGGTTGAGGTGTAGATTGAGGTTTAGGTTGAGGTGTAGGTTAGGTTGAGGTGTAGGTTGAGGTTTAGGTTGAGGTGTAGGTTAGGTTTAGGTTTAGGTGTAGGTTAGGTTGAGGTGTAGGTTGAGGTTTAGGTTGAGGTGTAGGTTAGGTTGAGGTGTAGGCTGAGGTGTAGGCTAGGTTAAGGTTTAGCTTGAGGTGTAGGTTAGGTGTAGGTTAAAATAAATGTTAACTTTAGGTTGGTGTGTGGGTTAAGTTTTAGGTTTAGTTTAATTATGTAGGTTGAGGTTTGGGTTGAGCTGTAGGTTAGGTTGAGGTGTAGGTTGAGGTTTAGGTTGTGTTTAGGTGTAGCTTGAGGGTCAGGTTAAGTCAAGGTTGAGACTGATATGTAGGTTAGGTTTAGGTTGAGGTGAGTAAAGGTTTAGATTTAGGTGCATGGTGTAGGTTAAGTTTAAGTGTAGGCTGAGGTATAGATTAGGTAATAAAATGACACTGGTTGTTTCATAACATTCACTGTTTGACTGTTTGACATTTATGGGTCATTATCAATATATTAATATAACTTAATATTTTTTTTCGACTAATTATTAAATGTATAAGACTTGCACAATGTGAACAATGACTGAGTGGGTGATTTTTGCAACAAAAAAAAAAAAAAAAAAAAAAAAAAAAAACAATTGTGAAAAAGTCTTTCTTGTCACAATTTTTCAACATTATTTGAATAACCTAGATATGTCCCTCTTTGTGGGAGGAGCCTAAGTTTATCTCAGCTAAGTACTGAGACAATATGAGGAATATTAAGTGAAATTAGTATAATTAATTGCTGACAATGCAACAAGTGTCTCCAGTCCCTTGAAAATAAATAATAAAACAGTATGAAGACCGGGGATTCTTGGGACACAAAAGGCACAGTATATTGATAATGACCCTTGTATGCTGTCGGCCCATTCTACAGTTCTAAATCTGCAGACTCTCTCTGATCGCAGGACTGCTGTCAACCAGATGTTATTTGTGTAATGGACGGTTCTCAACTCGGCGGTGACACGGTGGGGGAATGTAAGCATGTGGGCAGTGGATATGTCTATTAGATACAGTGGCGTTGCTGCTCTTTTTAGTTTAGGAGTAATCCACTACCCAAAATTATCCAGCCAACATAAGCGCTGTGGTCAGTAAATACTCACTGATCACGGGTTAGAGGATGGCGTGCACAAACCGAGCATAGCAACAGATGGTTTACAGTCCCTGCAGAGTGTGTACTATCTGACTGCAAGGTGGCTCTTTATAAAAATAGCAGTTTTTTAGTTTTTAACAAAGTGGCCAAAATTTTTTTGGTTGTTGAACAATGGTTCCCAAGATGCTTTGTTCTCCCTGACCTCTGCTGGACGTTTGTTTCTCAGGTTGTGTTTCTCAGGTCCGTTCTCCAGCACCTGTGATCAGGCCTCCATTCTACCTGGCTGCTGTGAAGACCCAGCTGTAGCTCTGGGCACTGTGATGAAGCGAGCGATCAACAGGTGGCATGAACTGACATGAAAAGGAACAGTGTCTCTTTCATTTCTGCCCGCGCAACTCTTTCAGCCGGCACGCAAGCTTCCTCCCCTTGTCTCGCCTCTGAGCTACGGGAGCCAGATTTGCACGTCAAATGTGATCTGTCAGGTTCGCCTGCTAATTAGGCACAGCTTCCTTTGAAAGGCATACTTTGATGGGGCGAGTGTGTTTGCGTCGCGCGAGGTCAAGGTAATGTCATCAATTGAGGAGGAGCGCACCAAACTGGGCACGGAACAGGAAAACAAAACATTTCTACAAGGACACGGAAAAAGAAAGCCGAATGCTTGTCCTGATTTATAGGGACAAGCAGGGGCGGTGCCAGAAACACTTTATTTTGAGTGGTCCTTTTAAAATTAAATAAATAAAAAAAAAAAACAATCAACAGACTCTCCGTAACTTATCAACAACATACAGGGGTTGGACAATGAAACTGAAACACCTGTCACCTGTTAATTTACTGTAAATTGTCATATACTGCATTAATGCCACTTATCAGGCGCTCTGGTCCAGAACGACTTATAAAAGTGCTTTACATGTCCTCTATATCCTACAGTCTACAGATATCTTTATATCTTTAAATATCATACTTCAGATGTGACGTGATGATTTGCATTTGGGATACAATATTTGCCATTTTAATATTTCACAGTGTTCATCCAATGTTTAAACCTTGTTTGTTTAACTTGTTTCGACACGATATCATTCCTGCCTTATTTTTTTATTATTGATTCCGTTGCAGCAAAAATTCATATCCAGTGTGTTAACAGTACAACTAAACTAGTGAGCTAACTGCAGCTAGCTTTTAATTATGAGGTCTGTGGTTGAGTCCTCTTGTTCTTATATCCATAGTTAACTTAGTTAACGTTAGCTACCTGCTAGCTCACTTAGGAGACAAACTGAATGTCACACAACACAGCTCTCAGGGCAGATCAATATAGATAGCGATAATTTCTCACAACTTTTGTGCCAATGATTTTTTTTCCAGTCAGAGATAGTAAAGGAGAAAAGACAAAGCTATTTTTTAAATGTTTATATTTGAGAAAGAATTGGGGCTTTTACATTCAGTAATACCAATTTGGTGGCTAATAGATTTTACTATCTAAAGGTTTAAAAAGCCCTTGTCTTACAAATGTTAACTGGTCAGAAGCCAACATTAGGCCACTGTAGGCCCAACATCAAGCAGTGGTTGACACCCAACGCCAGGCCAACGCAGTCCCAACGTCAAACATTGGTTGACACCCAATGTCAGGCCAACACAGTTTTAACGTCAAACATTGGTTGACACCCAACACCAGGCCAATGCAGTCCCAATGTCAAACATTGGTTGACACCCAACGTCAAGTCAACGCAGGCCCACTGGCCAAAATCACGTTGGACCAATGTGATTGGCCAACGTATACCTGCTATGTGGGTAGTTGCTACAAAAGTTAGCTGCTTACATAGTCTGAACAATGCAGTTAAGGTGCAAGTGTTTCCCAAAATTGAAGCTGTAACTATAGAAATAGCCACATTAGTATCTTACAAAAGCTACACATGTGTTTCCCAAAACCATAGTTGGTCCACCTTATCTCAAGCTACCACTAAGTTTCTAGTGATTAGATGATGATGCAGGTTGCATGGTAGTTCAATGCTAGTCTCTGCCGTTTATAGGAAACACTCCCCTGGATAAGTCACAGCTTCTTACATTAGTAGTGGTGAGATTTTGGAGTCTTTGATAGAACCATTACTTTCTTTCTCGTGCGACCAGGCAGTGCTGGAACTTCACAGTCAATCATTTCTGTTATTTTTGGTCAGATGGTCCGTGCACGCTCTGCTCGCCAAACCCAAAACAGAAGCCAGATGTGAGACCAGCTTCATCCTCACTTTTCAAGACATAAAGGGAAGAGAAAAAAAAAGAGCACAGATCTACTGTTCATGCAAGTGTCTATTTTTATTTCTGGCCTAGGTCCTCTCCGGACAAATGGCGAGCAGTGAAACGTCACCACGATTAAGAGGGATGGGCGTGAGGCTGTGGCCAGCCAAACCTCGGCCTGCGTGAAAACACATTGGACGTGGAAGGATTGAAATAGTATAGGGCTAAAATACTTCCTCACTATGAGGATGTAAATTTCTCCCTCCGTTTAGCACGTCTTAGCTTTGGCCCCGTCTACAAGTTCAGCCTCAGTGCTACCCTACCCTCAGATACCCTCCAGATGTGCTATAATTCAGAGGGACGGCTCGAAACAGCAGACGTCTGAGAGGTTCAGTTTGGTTTTGGTATGTTGAAGTTGGCTGCACGGCCGTGTTGATATGTACTGAATAAATCTCTTCTCTCCCCCACTCCTTTTGTCTAGAAGTCCTTGCAACAATTACTCTCAATTACGTTGGAAACATTGGACAAAAAAGCATCAAGAGACTGTTTTTAAAGAACATTATTAAGCTACCCAAAAATTGGACCGTGCAGCCGAGCAAAGTGCAAGCTATAACGAACCTAATGATTCAGCTGACACAATTAGGAAAGATGTAGCACTTCAAAAAGGTTAATCTGCATATCTCATTAAGCATACACTGGCCACTAATAACAATAACGATAAGGGGAAGTGTGCACTTCAACTCCCCTCGAAACACACCGCTTTAAAGAACCGCTCCTTATTAACTAAAGGATATTCACACAGCGATGAATTAAATTGCGCTCAGCTTACCGTGTTCGAGGATCTTGTTTTAATATATACTGCATATGTATATTTTTCGCCTGTTTTAACAATCATGTTACCTGTGGGGATTTCTTTAAAATGTATTAATTAATTATTCAGATAACAAACAATGCTAATACTGTAAATTATTAACATTTAGACTGATATGGGTAATATTTATTAAGCTACACATACAGAAGTAGCACATGTGTAGTGTCACAGTTGGATATCTCAGCAAGGAGTCATAGAGGCTCTTAATGGTGTCCTGCTATAATCCATCTCGTGCATCTGAAATATTATCATACAGTTTCTGAGGATTTGCCTGTAAGGGTTAAGGTTTTATAGAATATAAAATATATTTATTTTGGATAATTTTGCTTAATGTAACAATTGTAAAGCTGGAATTAGGAATTAGTGGAATATCCGATCAGTACAGATAAAGTGTATTAAATTGATTAAATTATTAAATACAGCTCTGGAAAAAAATAAGACCACTTAAAAATGATGAGTTTCTTAGATTTTACCAAATTGAAAACCTCATATATAATCAAGAGGAAGATGGATGATCACAAGCTATCAAACCAAGCTGAACTGCTTGTTTTTTGCACCAGGAGTGGCATAAAGTTATCCAAAATTCTCATTTTCTGCAAATAAATGCTCTAAATGACAATATTATTACTTGGAATTTGGGATAAATGTCGTCTGTAGTGTATGAATAAAACAACAATTTTCCTTTTATATACCTATAAATAGCAAAATCAGAGAAACTCTTTTTTTTTCCAGAGCTGAACATACTATTCTGTGACAGTCAATATCAGTCAGAAAAGAACAACAACACTCTTATCAGAATCCCCCTCATAGGGGGGGATCCCTCCCACTAGTTACTGACAAGTAGCCAGGCAGGTTCATGATTCAGCAGCCGGCAAAATATGAAACTTCATCATGAAGGACGACCATCAGAAACCAGAAAAGAAAGGATAGAAAGGAAGAAGAAGAATAAAATAAAATGACAAGTTGTAAGTAATAATTTACATTAGATAAATTGGGTCCATTTTGCTTGGGCCATCCCTTAAAAAATGCCTTGAAATGGCCCTCAATAGAGTGCTGGAATAAGATCCCTTCACAAAATCCAACTCATTTGCACCCACACACACTTCTAAACCACACCCCCACCCACACACACAGACACACACCCCTCGCACTCTCAGACACGCAGCAGCCACTCACATTAGGCTCTGGCAAACACAGCAAAGTTAATCCTTTGACAGGAGAACAAGGAAACAGCCATGTAGGATCCTCGCTGTTTTCACTAGCATGACCGCAACAGTGGGACTCCTTCTTTTGAGGGGGGGGAAACAAAGTGCCTCTCTGTCTTGCTAACCACTCAACCCCCCGCCCGGCAGCCCAAATTAAAGGCAATCCCCTTGGGTAAAAATTCCCTTCTCTCCTCTCCACTTTGCCCCCCAGTTTACTCTCTCCCTCACCCTCTCTCTCTCACTCTCTCTCTCTCTCTCTCTTTCTCTCTAGTGGCATCCCTCTGAGTGGAAGTGCGGCTTTCAGGACGCTCATGCCTCAGCCGAACACACCCAGGAATATTAGTCCCTTTTCATTTAATCACCCTGCACTCACGCCCAGGCCTCCAATTCATTAAGAGCACTCAGCGATTCAGGCCAGCTGTTTGGTGGCTCTTGGCTGCCGATGAGGTGGAGAAAGACAAGCAAGAGCCGGTCTGCAGCGAACGCTCAGCGTAATTCTGCCACATAATTATGCGCCCGCCCGTCTCCTCCACTCGCTCGCTTTGGAAATCACAATCAGATTCACAGTCGTTTCTCAGCTAAGTACATTTCCACATATAAGGGATTTGCTCAGCACTCAGCGGTGACAGAAATTGTTAGTCCCAATCTAATAATGAGAAATAAAAGAAGACAATATTGAACGCATTACAAAAAACATCTAGATCCGTGCAGAACAGAGAGCTGACACAGAAGAGTCCAGCCATTTATTCATTCCTCAGGCCTGTAACACGTGAATAACTGTGTAATTACTGAAGAATAACCCTTTAGAGAATGTAATACGACTGGGGATTTAAAGGGGTTTAACCTCCTAATCCCTCAAGTTATTATCCACTTATTAACATTAAGACTTATTCTTCTATCCTGAACTACCATAAATTACTCAGTCACTACTGTGAAACTAATATAAACGTTATGCCATCGGAATAATTGCTGTGGCAAAACTAGACAGGTGTGGACCTAAATACCTAAACTCTCCTAGAGGGGTTTAGGTTGCAGCCGCACCGAGTTGAAAATGTGCTATGTGTGCAATTGCGAAGTTTTTGTGGAGCATATAGTGTACTATGCTAGCACTACACACCTTTAACTCTCTCTCTTTACTCTTTTTTTTCTCTTTTTTTCTCTCTTTCTTTGTCTGTGGGGCTGTTAAACCTTTTGTAGTGTTGCCATTCTGTATACTGCATGCACTATTTGCGTGAAGGCTCAAAAGTAACTTACCTCAAGACAATCTACTTTACTCTGATGGTTGTGTACATCTTTAATAGACATAAGAAGTGTTAGTTTTCATTTATTTGTAAATTATAGCTTTCAGAATGATTTGTATTAAATCTATAGTAAAAACAAGCTACATGCAATCTTCATTGCAACGAAAATAAAACAAGAGAAAAAGTACTCTGAAATACAGTGAATTAGCTGCATAGATATACCACATGATAAACTTAGCAACTAAGCAACCTTAGCAAACCTTATTTTAAACATGCAGGAGAGAGTTTGAAAGGTCACCAAACAAGTAGTTGTTCTCTCTTATAAACTGGCAGCTAAATGCCGGAGACCCACACACATTAATCACATTAATCACATTAATCACACACACAATAATCACATTAATCTAAATAAGCAAATATAACACATAACACACACATTAAACCAAAAGATAGAAGAAGGGTAGACGCAAGGCATGCTGGAAGCTCCCCGAAAGCTCCTTAGCCTCTCATCCATTCTATTGTTTATCATATTGTTCTTCCAGAGCATGTTTAGAAATAAATTAAATAAGAATTAAATATACACCAAAACATAAATACAACTTAAAATCAAAGAGAACAGGCAAAATACACATCTACTTAAATCAAACAACTGCAAAGAAAATGGCACCTAATGAGCTTTTAGTGAAGCTAAACCAGGAACCGAGATAATAAGACATAAAACACATTGGTAAGTTGAACCCTAATGATTTTTTGAACACTGAGGGTTGTTTAAACAACTTCCATGAAGTTAAAAAAATGCTGACACTGTGATTTTAACCAGAAATACTTTACTGCTTAGTCAAATTCAAAGTCACTTGAACATTATTGTCATTTAGACTATACAGAAAAGAGTATACAGCTAAATAAGGTTTTGTTTCTCCTAGGCTCCAGAGTGCAAATATAACAAAATATACAATATACACACTAGACAAGTAGACATTTTAGAAAGCATCAACATACATACATTACACATAGAGAAAAAAATATGTCTTGCTAAGCAGCAAAAACATGTTGCACATTATTGCAGCTACAACGTCCAATAATTTTACCACTGTGAACAGTGGTAAAAATTACTGGAAAGTGAAAGCAATATACTGGTGGACCTTGATAAAGTGTTGTGATGTAAAGTGATGCAAAATGTCACGCACAATGAACAATTATTACATGACAAAATGTGTACAAATAAAGCTCTGGAAAAAAATAAGAGACCATTAAAAATAATGAGTTACTTTAATTTTACCAAATTAAAAACCTCTGGAATATAATCAAGAGCAAGATGGATGATCACAAGCCATCAAACCAAACTGAACTGCTTGAATTTTTGCACCAGGAGTGGCATAAAGTTATCCAAAAGCAGTGTGTAAGACTGGTGGAGGAGAACATTCCAAGATAACTGAAAACTCTGATTAAACACCAGGGTTATTCCACCAAATATAGATTATTTGAGGTCTGAAATCGTTTTTTTGCATCTTTTTTTTGTTATTTTAGCCATTTTTTTTATTTTCTGAAATAAATGCTCTTAACGACAATATTTTTACTTGGAATTTGGGATAAATTATATCTGTAGTTTATAGAATAAAACAACTATATGCATATACCTATAAGTAGCAAAATCAGAGAAACTGATTCAGAAACTGAAGTGTTCACTTAAATTTCCAGAGCTGTATCTACATTTCTGTAAAAAGCAAAAAAACAACAACAATGAGTTTTTTTCTGCAGTTAATCCTGGTGGTGGGTAATTTCTTCTACTTAGGACAACACAACAGTTATTACGACAGAGACTTGAATATTACCAGGCCAGCTAGTGCCAAGGCCCAGCCTGCATGCTGCTTACACAATTGCATTACCACAAATCAGTCTAATTCAGTTAGTCTGAATCAGGCCTGAGCTTTGCAACTTTTTACCGCAGCCCAAATCACATCACAGACAGAAAGGCAGGAGCCTGGCTGTGGAACAAGTGGCTAAGCATGTTTATTCAGGGAATGTATCGGCACATTTAGCTGCATATTGAGGGGAGTAGGATTATAGGACGCTTTGTGGATGATCTGGACATGAGTCGTGTAGTGTTTGGAGAGGGAGGTGCCAGCGGGTGTCTTCACTTTAAAGGCATTCGAGGGGGCAAAAGGGCGAGAGTGTGTGTGTGTGTGCGTACAGAGTGACGTATATATGAACCCCGTGGGTTTTTAGAGGAGTAATCTGCCATGGGGCAGAATGGAGCTTACGGCTTAAAGCTAATGGTGGTTGACTTGCTGATGGTGCTGCCGTGTTAGACAAGTGCACCTGACAGCAGATTCTTTATGAGGAGTGTATATGGTAGGTTGGCAATGCTTAGATTCTCCACTGAACTCGACATCTCTCTCTCTCTCTCTGTCCCTCTCTCTCTCTCTCTCTCTCTCTCTCTCTCTTTCGTGAGTAGATCTTCCTGTTGAAAGAGCAGGAAGCTTTCCTGTCAAAATCCCAGCCTCCATCTTCAGCCCTTTTCTGCTTATTTCCATACCCCGGTGGCTCACCGCCCAGCTTTGCGGTGCTTTTTCAGGCCAGAAACAAAGGAAGCATAGGATCTATGAGCGGCTCATGATAGCACTGGTGAAATAAAAAAAAAAAAAAAAATCCCTGCAGGCCAGCACACACACTCTCTTAGAACCCCACGCCAGCTATGGCATCCCTGTTTATGTGTGTTCAAATCTAGATCTACTTTAAATAGCCAGTTCAGCGATAAATAGCCAGTCCACCTCCTACATAATACCTATAGCACATGAGTGGCTGTGTGGTAATAGATGTGTGATAAAACATTTTATTTTGTTCTTTTTTACAGGTTGATTCTCCTGAATCTGTAATTGGTTTATTTTTTTTTTGTTTTTCATTTTATGTATGTATTTAAAAAGTATTTATTTATTCTTGTTAATCACAGAAGTTAACTAAAAGAGGTTTCTATTTTATGTTGATGTTTAAGAAAAAAAAACTGATCTCACATAAAAAATTAAATTTGGGTCACATTTGGGTTAGGTTTATGGTTAGATGTAGATTAGGGTGGATGCAAAAGTAGGGTTAGGGATAGGCTAAGGTGTAGATTAAAGTGTAGACAGACAAAACCTGGGATATGGTTAAGTAGGTAGGCAAAGGCTTGGTTAGGGCTAGGTTTAAGTGTAGATTAGAGTGTAAGCATAAATTTATAGGTATAAATTAGTGTGTCAAAGAGGGGTAAGGCTAGATTTAGGTATAAATTAGTGTGTAGAATAGGGCTGGGTTAAAGATAGATTTAGGTTTAAATTAATGTGTATGTTAAGGAGAGTTTTAAGGCTATGTTTATGTGTAGATTAGATTGTACACAAAAGCTTATGTTAATGTTTATGTTTAAAGACCAAAATACTCTAAACCGAAGATTTCAAATCGGCATTTGAAAAAGACATTTTACATCACTGATAAAAACCTGAGGAAAAATTCAGAATTGGTTTGCAATGTTTTGCTCAAAAATGCACCAAAACACAAATCTCTTTGTTAGGGCTACTGCACCTGCGCAATATCTCCACATCTTCCCTGCCAGTGCACTGATTTTCCTTTGCTCTCCACACAGCCAGCAAGCTGATTGATTCTTTTTGTTAAAGGGCGGGACTTTATCCACAAACCAGTGCTATGATTTGCTTTTGAGAAATCCCATTCGCACAGCGGTCAGCATTCTGTCCCCTTATTAATAAGGTCTCTGATGTAGCTCTGGGTTAAGGTTAGCTTTAGGTGTAGATTAGGTTAATGTTGGTTTAATTGTGGACTAAGGTTAGGGTGAAAATAAGGATTATTTTAGTTGATTAAGGTGTAGGTTAATGCTAGGTTCAAGTGTAGATTAGTATTAGGTTTATAATAAGGGTTAAGGTTTGGCTTAGGTATAGGTTAAGGTTAGGTTAGGTTAGGTATAGTTATTGATTAAGGTAATCTAATATGTAGATTATTCAATGACAGCACTTTGGCACTGTACTTAAAGTGAAATAATACTGCTGTATAGTGTATCCAGCTTTGATGTACAGGACTGAACCTGAAACCAATACCAATGTTCTGCTTTGCTTACCCAGCCAAGTATTTAGTCCATGTGATCACAAAACATACAATCTGAACTCATTGTATGATCTCTGAACATATATTTGTATATATCATCAAATAAAACAAGACAAAAAAATTATATTTTAAAACCTACAACTTATATTACCCTAAACTTAGGATTCTTGAACCCCATCACACCCTAAGGGACAGTATATGGGTTCTTACTTCAGTACATCAGTCTCATAATGACAGGGCATTCTTATTAGTTTCATAGTAGTTACTAATTAATTTATAATAGTAGTTGCTCCTTCAAGATAAATGTATACATTTTTTTTTTCAGAGTGCTCTTTAGAATTTCATTTCATCTTGACCCCAATAAGAATGACATGAGATTGCTGGGATGTTGGGAAGTGTAACAGCGCAGTACAAGTACTATAATAACACGGATCATCAGCCATTTTGGCAGTGGTTTAGGCCACCTCCCGAGCTCCAAGCCCAAGCCTGGTCTTCTGCTGCCCCCTCTGTGCCGTGTCCGCAAGTGAAATGGTGCACTTCCTTGTTTGCTGAAAGGACATGAATGAGCAGCACAGCTGAATTGGGACGAGTGGCGTTATGGCTGAGAGTCTAGGATTTCAGCCCCTCACTCTGGAGCCTTCCAGGGAAGCTGCGTGAGAGAGCCATGTGCTCTGGCGCCTCCCCAGGGCCAGTTAGTGAGGTCAGGGAGGCCAGAGCAGAGGAGCGGAGTGAGACGCCCCGCTCGGTTTACGAGCCACGGATCAAAGCTCAATACCCGTTAATGCACTGATCAGTTTGAGGTCTATTAAGCAGGAGTGGCCCCTTTCCCTTCGTAAGACCGGCCTCGTTCCCCGGCGTACCCTCCGCCGGGCTGTGTGAGTGTGTTTACGTCTGCGTCCTTGGCTTGATACGTTACACCTGTTTCAACTAATCCCCACCAGCGCACACATACACACACATGCGCACGCACCACAGCAACGCACCCAACTGCCAGTGGCCCTCGGGATGCCCACAAAGCCCCTTCACGGAGTTTCCCCCCGCTCGATCGCTTTAACAGCAGATGTGTTTAATTATTGCCATAAACACCAAGACGTACGTGACCATTTCCTCACTATAGCCGGCAGATGCCGATACACAGAACTAAACAGATTGCCTTACGAAAACCTGGCTGCCAGGGACTTTCAGGAGGAAGTCTTGCTTTTCTCGCTTTAAAATTGAGTGCTTAAGGGGCCACACATGAAGAGGCACGTGCTACCTCAGTGGCCGGCAGTGAGTCGGAAAAAACTTTAATTAAAGGCTTGTCAATCCATTTTTACCTGAGCAACGTCGACTCGGCACACTCAAAACTGTTGAGGCCTGTGCTACTCAACATAAAGATTTATTTCAGAAGTAAGCAGAGACCTCCTTTGCTGTTAATGATGTGTCCATTAACTTCACTACTGTAATTATATACTAAAATGCTGTTTCTGTATCTACTGGAGTATTCTATTTTCCCCTACTTTTCTCCACTTTTATTTTACTACATATTTTTACATATAGTCTAATGCTTTTACTTCTATACATTTTTGACATGCTGCATCATTACTCGTTACAATTATGAAAATGTTGGGATTCATTCCAAACCCTAATTATCACTAAAGCCAGGTTTGATGAAGCTCCTCATCATTGAGTGAATCAAGCGATCAAGCTGATCTTATAAGAAGTCCTCACATGCTCCTGTTCTGCCTTTCCCTCTGAGAACTTTCCACTGCTTTCTGTAATATCTACACTAATAATACAGTACTGTACTTTCAGTACTTCAGTAGTACATTTTAGAATGAACTACATGCAATACTTAAGTATAAACATATTAATTAAATACTGTAATATTTCTGTGTGGAACTTGAAGAACACTTGAACTTGAAGTTACTTTTTTGATAAGAGTACGTGCACTTGTACTCAAACCTGGGTCCCATGTGCATGCTAATACAATCATTTTAATACAAGTAATACTTTTGTCAGATTTCAGAAACATCACTGTTTTTTGTTTCTTAAAATGTCAAAAAATGTAAGAGGTATTTTAGAAACAGAACTTGCCAACTGCAAACTCTGTATTTGTGGAGGGAGTTTAATTGCTTTTTTTTAAGTCTAAAATATTATTATTTATTATGTGTCTCTCATTTATCAATTATTATTATTTATTATTATTTTTTATATTATCGCAAATATTACAACAGCTTGGCCCAGATTTTTGAGCTTTTCATTATTACACTATAATTAAATAACTAAGAGTATTTGTGGCAAGGGCTCAAATAACAGCCAGTCTAGGCCTACATTTGCTATCTATATTTGACCGAAGTTAGTGATTGTTTCATATGTGAATAATTTCACTTATGTATTACAATTTATCTTGAAATATTCTTAAACATTTACATTTTACTATAGTTGTGTTATCATTAAATTAAACCTTTGCATGTACACTGACTAGTATAACGTCCAATTTCATCACTTTATGATCAATTAGCAAGCTTCTAAGCTACAAATCGGGATATAAAACGAATAATCGGAAGTAGTCCAATCATATTTAGTTGTAGTATTTTTCTTTCTTTAGACAGAAAACTATGAAGAAGTATTAACTATTAAGTATTGATATTTTATGTTACAGCTGTTTAAAGACATGATGAGCTGCAATTTCCCACCCTATTCAAACTGAGCAGAATATATACATGGGTGTGGCCTAAATGTGCTCTCTCTCTCTCTGTGTTTGAGTGTGTATGTGGTTATGCGTTATTTTTTTTATTATTTTTTTATGTAGTTAAGGTTGTTCCAGTGGTTCCTAATATTGGGGTGGTGGGTGAATAAGGGTCTCTGGCAGTCATTTCTTTCTTTCTCCTTGTTCCATTAGTTACTCCACAATGGTTATGCCACATAATGTTTTTGACATTTATCTTTTTAGCTGAGCATTGCCCAAATTCACATTTTTTATGGCTTATGATATTTTTGGTGTTATTTTGGAGTTTGTAGCCTCCAAGTAGTTTTATATAAAAAAAAAAAGACAGACACAAAGACATCATGCCGAAATGTCTGTTTATTTTTAAAGGTTCCTGTACAGACATAAAAATAATAAAAGCATAAGGAACAGTTAAGGCTGGTGAAAGTAAATAGCTTTATATGATGCTTACAACTTAAACTATAATATACATGTATATTGACAAGTATGAAACAGCATATTGGTTAGATAATGATGAAACTAAATTCTGCAATCCAAATGGACTAAATAATAGAAATTCTAATGACTTGGTGTTCATAGCATGTGATGTTTCCATTCAGCTACATAATACATAACCTTCATCTGAGCTCGCTGCACCGCATAATACGGGATATATTCCTTTAAATTTTAATGCAGCTGGTGATGTCTGAAAGGACAATGGTGGCAAGTTCCCAACGTTTATGAGATGTGAGTCCAGGCCTGGTGGGAATTAGTCTCATGGTAGAAGCTGGTTTAAAACCGCAGCCATTGGCTGAAGCAATTGGGCATGTCTTACTTGATCTGATTAGGTGTAAATGAAATCTTCATCCGTTGTCAGAGCAAATTACTGGAGAGGGAGGAATGTTGTGCATTTTTTTCAAGTGCGGCTCACTTGAGGGAAAAGCAGTGATTACATTATACGACATACTCTCACTGTCCGCCTCATTAGAAATGCCCACCTTCTAGCTCACTCTTCCTTAAGTGCAGTTACAGACTCTAACACATCTGTGGAAGTTAATTCAAACCAATGAATTGCTCTTGATTGGATATTTTTGGGTGGTGGACCAATCTCAACCTAGCAGCATTAGACTACAGTTACACATGGTCATTTTATGTGACTAGTAATCCTGATAAGATGTTAGCCCCCATGGATTTACACATGATGGTTAAATGTGGGACATGTTGGTCAGGTTGAAATGACTGAATTCTGATTGCTGTGTTGAGTGGAATAGGCACATCTGCTCACTTTGTGGAAATTATTACTGGTTTTGGTTGTTAGGTTTGTTTTAGAGAGATGGGAGCGTTCATACTGCTATAATGTGGCTCAGTTGCATCTCAGACCACAATTAGACAACACAAGAATAGAGCAGTAAACAAATGCAGATTAGTTGTTTAAGAAATATTGATACATTGAAGTATTGCAATGTTATGCTTTTGCAACACTATTAATTCTCAAAAACACAGTATAGATTTATGTAATGTTTAGAGGTAAAACATTGTGGCAGACAGTGGTAAATTATTGTTGTGTTGAAACCCCACTGAGTCTTCAGATTTCACTGTGTCAATTGGATAAAAAGCACAATTTTATTTTAGATTTTACAAATATGATAGCGTGATGGTTTATGCTATGACAGGTCTCCTAAAATTTCATCCAATAAAAAACAATATATTTAAATTTCTACAGAATCGCAATATATTGAATTGTAAGCTGTAAAGTATCATATTACCAGGTTCTTGCTAATAGTACCGTAATGAGTGTGTACAGTTTAAAATCCAGGAGGAAACAGGATATTTGGACAATTTAAAAGGTACTATGGGCTTGACTTAGGGTGTCAGTGGGTCCTATTTTAGTGCACTAGTCAATTGTGCTTTGCGCTGCTGGATTTAGGGGTGTGTCCTGTGTCTTTGGTATTGTGAGGGCACAAAAAATACGCCTTGCGCAGCTCCAACGGCGCAAAAGGCGTGTACTAATTCTCTTAATTATTCATGGGTGTGTTTTGGGCATAAAGTCCAATAGTCATTTTAAGTATATTCTAATTTATAGTTGATTGCTGAAGGCTCTGGGTGAGCTGCTTTTTGCTGTGCTTAAGACGTGATGGTATGTGGTATTAAGCTTGGGGTGCACAGTGTGTGTTTGGAATTGTGAGGATGCAAAAAACACGCCTTGTGCAGGCAGGTGCGCTCTGACTTTGGCGTGTTGATATCTTAACCCCTCAACGTTTTTGCGCATCTCAGCAGAGGATACTAACCTGTGTGTTCAGGCAGTGAAGGTACGCCAGCAGCTCATTTAAAGAAACTCCGCTCCTTACAAACACAGACATGCTGACTTTTACATCGACTTTTACATTAACATTAGACAGAATAAAGAATAAAATAACATTGCTGTATGTGTGCTGGATGCATGCCTCATGCACGGTGCACCTGTGTAGCTATGGGAGGTACGGACGGGTCAATATTGACTGTTGTCATGGTTTAAATCCGTCAGTGGCACGCCTGTGAAACACACCAGAAATAACCTGAACACTCCTTATTTCCAGACCACCACATCTGCAAATCTGGTATTATACAGGACCACAATAGAACACAACACAATCACCTGGTGAATTTTTATGTGAAGTGTTACTGTCAGTGTTGTATTGAGAATGGTCTACTATTACCATCTGATCAACTGTTGTCTTGTAGTCTGGAACTGGTCAATGATAAATAAGAAGAAATATGACCACCAAATCATATACTAACTTCAAATGGGCTGCAGTTTTTAATTGTACATCTTACAGCTAAATCCCATGAAGTGGTCCAACAAGTAGCACAAGTAGAAGGCTATTTATATTTTATATTAAAATGAATGTATGTACAATCATCCTTTTGAAGATGTTTACATACGTTTGGTGTCAAAAAGAAGCAAGATGCCAACCGAACCCAGCCAAGTGCCCTATAAAGCCCTGTCCCGCTCATGTTGCACTCAGTAAAATACAGCTGAGAGTGGCAGAAGCACAGACAGCTGGCAATCAGGTTGGCACCCTTACTGGCTCGGGCATCTGTACGGTGGCAAGGTAAAGTCTCAGCCTCTTAACATTCTCCTTCTGTGCTCAATGTTGCATGATAGCGGTAGCTTGAAGAGATGTTGCGGCGTGCTTCATATGCATCGGAGGAGGTGTCTGTGTGTGGGCCTTCACCACCCACCCCAGACTATTTACACCATTGTGTGACGGTGAAGAGATATATTACAAGTGGCTATGACTAAATTGGAGAAAAAAAAGAGAGGAAAAAAAAACCAAACAAACAAATGGAAACATTTCTCTTTAAAAAAAAGAAGTCCTCATGTTTTATTCACGATTGCCGTTCATGAAAGATCATCCGTCAGGGTTGAGGGAACAAACAGGGCATGGGTGGCGTTATAGCAGGCAATTTTAAAACCAATAAAATGCGCTCAGAAAAGAAACATGTTTTGTAATTTCTGTTATATTACAGCAGCATACTTGTGTTGCGACTGTATTGGGCGGCTTGTGTTCGGCGGACAAATCCACTCAGTACACGACGCTCACGCTCTTAATTTCAGGCGCTTCCAGAGGCGGCCGGCACGAGAAGGCCCCCGAACACGGACGAGCGTGCCAGCCCACTCCGTGTTCTCCACCGTCAATTACTGTACCGGCGCGCATGCTTTGCAATGCAGATCCGGGCCTGCGAAAATCCATTGCCCTGAACTCACAGGCTCTTCCTGCCCAGGCAGGGAATTAGTGTTTGGGGAGGGGGATCTGCAGGCTCCCTCTGATAACGCACGGGCCCAAAACTAGCCAAAGAGTGTCTGCAGGCATGCATTAAGCAGCCCGATGCCACTTAGCGAAGCCTTGTTCTTCCCTCAGCTGTGTCTCTAGTCCAAAAAAAAAGAGAGAGAGAGAGAAAAACATGGGCGAAGCTTTGATGTGGAACTATGGAAAACGGCTTTTGACTGATTGAGTGTTTTGGGGAGATACTGAGCGTGTGTGTGTGTGCATGAACATGCGTGTGTGTTCCCAGAAAATGAAGATGAAGTGTGGGGAAGCGGTTCCAAAAAAGATATGGCATATGATTGTTGGGAAGCAGAGGACCAGAAAAAAAAAAAAAAGATCTGAAGAGAGAACAGTGAATTTTCACATCATGCTGGACAGTATACAGCAAAAATATATAAAAACAAACCAAAAGGATTTCAGCAGTATCAAAGCTACGAATGCAATTCAGACATCTCTGTGTGTTTATTACACCAGAAAGAGGTTGTTTATTAAAAGCGCAAATTAGAGATGATACTAAACAGTATCAACAAATCAAGGTGTATTTCATACAACATCACTAAAATGCAGTTAGAAATCATAAAAAAAAATCCCCCCAGATCTAATTCTGCCAAGTAATATACCTCTGTGCCATTACTTTATCCCTGTTATTAGATTAACTAGGCCTCTATTGGCTCTCAGTCTTTTTTATAAAAAGTCTTGAGCTGCTAATGAGCAATGCTGACTGGAATCTGCAAGTTGAGGACCTGCCCTCACAAAAAAACAATTCATGTTCCTTTCTAAAGACAGCCATGCTAAGATAAAATAAAAACAGCTCAACTGCAGTTTTTTCTTCATATTAAAACGTCTTTACAGAATAATCATACCATCTACCATCTACACCGAATGCCTAAGATAAGACTGTTTAATGTAAAACTTACTTTGCTAACAAGAACATACTAATTTTACCTGAGGGAGTTTCTATGGCTACCACAAAACAAGAGCTGGAACTACATTGAACTAAAATGCTATCCATCATCCATGCTGTCCATGGTTAAATCTGAGTTATCTGGAGTTTTTTTTTTTAATGTTTGAAGTAAAACATGCCCAATGGATAGTTAATGAAAATTGTTGCCATAAAAGTTATTTTTTTTAGATAAAACTACATAATTAAAAGTGCCATCAATCAAATAAACAGTCAGCTATAGCCTCAATTCTGCAACACAGGACAGAAAAGCTCAAAGACAAAAGGCACTCAGACACCAGGCATGCCTAAACTGATAGACTACAGTTGTGGTAAAGAGTAAATTGTGTAAATTTGACTTTTAGCCAAACCATCAGTTAAACAGAAGCTGATCATCAAATTACCATACTTCCCAGCAGCAGTTTTTGATATCAACAGAACAGAACCGGGGAAATATTCATGAGAGCTGCATAAAAGTGTTTTATTTACAGGTTGTAACAAGACTGTTTCATATGGATCAGAATTAAGCACCTGCTAAGCTTTCTGTCCAAGGGCAAGTTCGTTCAGAAGCTGTCAAATAAAAATGCTGGTGGTAGGAGCTTTGATTGTAAATTATAAGGGCATTTTTTTGGCCCCAGCTTTAAGAGCCACCTGCTGTCTGGAGTTGAGCAACTGGCTTTACTAGATTCTCTGAAGGCACGTCTTCAGCATTGTGCGGGTTATTGTAACTGATTACTGTGAACGGCAGAGGAAAACATGTATATATAGGAGCATTCGGCTTGGCTTTGAAAGTGCGAAGCGATCGAGATGTTGCCACCCGGTGTCAGGATCAATACCGAGTCTCTCCATCAAAAATGGCCCACGGTCATGACCAGTCCAAATAACTCTCACCAAGCTCTCTTCATATGACACTTTAATGACTTGTGCAGGAGCCGCTATGCCTTCAGAAGAGGCCTGTGCTCACCCGCCTCTTAATCACCCAAGGCCTCTCATTTAGCAATGTCAAAACACGGTTTCTGCAGCGGAGGAATATGAGTAAGCACATGAGCGAAAACATCCAAGTCTGCTCATGGGATCGAAGCTCTGACAGATAGGTTAACGCCGGCCGGTATGAGTGACTTTGACAAATTGTAGTAGCACCTGGGCCGCGATTTATCAAGCTTCCTGCCGCGTGCCTGCGGGGGGAATACTGAGTTTTCTTTAAGAGAACGAGGGATCGGAGGGAAGTCAGGACCGAAAGGGGCTTCGCAGAGCAAAGCCTTGACTTCTTGTTTTTTTTTCCACCATGAAAGTTATTAATAGCATTCTTGGCTACAATTCATTTTGACAAATCGCTACTTGGGGTATTAGGATAGTTTGACTGTGTCTAACATTGCCTCATACTCCTGGTTTGATAACCTCCCACCTGTAAACTCCTGTAGGATATTTGATGGAGAGATAGGGCCCAGATGGCAGAGATACATTTTTTTTTCTTCAGATATTCTCAAGGCAATAACAGAAACATGAAAAGGATGTGAGAGGAGATGGTTTCCACCCTAATATCTCTCCTGACTGTCAGTCAGCCAGAAGTCCGGAGCGAAGCGAAAAAGCAAAAGACATCGGAGTGTAACTGTTGGAAATGAGAAATATGCAATTAGTCAGCTGTCAGACGAGGCTTTCTTCGTGCCTCAAACACACATCAATCAAGGCTGTCAGGCATAATTGTAGCTATCTCTGTCAAAGCGTGTAACATTTCCAACACGGTCTTTAGCCCTGACCAACTTAATTAAACTATTAAGTGCCAACTTATTCACAGACACGACTTGCGAGCAGAGAACGCCGAGTTACTGAAACAATTTTATCAAGGCAGCGGTGACAGCAGTGCCTTAAAGCACATTTTAGTCATAGAAGAACATAGAGACCATTACTCAAGAGTTTACAAAATAAAGTTTGGACATATTTAAACATCTACTAGTCGTTGCTCAATAGCATTTAACCAAGTATGCTCATGAAAATACAGTCAGAAATTTCAGTTTACCATGTTTTGTCAGTGTTAATACAGTGTGAAGTGGATTATCTGTCATGAATTAAATATATGAGTGAGCTTTGTTACAAAAATCTACATTTTTTTTACTAGTTGTTGTTATTAGTCAGCGGTTGTGCTACTGAGATTGGCTGTGCTACTGAGATTGAATGCTACTTTCTTTACTTATGCGCTAATTACTTTATAACATAGGCAACATCCAGTGATGTTTTATTCATTAAACATTTATGATGTTTACTGACAGAAAAGGTAATTAAATGATCTTCCCAAAAATCGTCAGTGCGCCTTGTACTCTGGTGAGCCTTATGTATGAATTTTACTATAATGTTATAGAGGAGTTTCAGTTTAGTTCTCCAGCACCGAGACTCGAGACTGGAGCAGTATTAGCCTTAGCCGCTAGCCTTGCTAAGTGCTACCTCTTTTTTTCTATGTTCAGAGATGAGTATTTCAGACTGTAGCCTGCACGTTTACCATGGTGAAACAAGCTACGTGGGACAAACTGCTAACTAATATCATCCTGGCTTACCAGAACTCAGGGTTACTCAGTATAGGGCTATAAAGCAGCATTAGCTGCTAACTGTGGCTAGCAGTAGTGGTTAGCTGCTAATGCTAATGCTGCGTCACCCAGCCTTAGTGGAAATCTGGAAATCTATGCTCACTGTAAGTCTGAGTAGGCTATAGTAAGTCAGAAGTGAATCTAAGGTAAATAGATAATTAGTCTATAGAGCTAAGACTTATTTAACATAAGTGTAAGTGGAATTTAGTACAAACATTGGTTAATATTCCACGTTCTCACTTTTGTAACCCTTTTAACTTCTGCTTAATCTTTTATAAAGCACATTTGAGTTGAAAAAAGTGTTCAACTTAATTATTTCTAATAATGATAATCTCCTTGTTAGGCTACAAAAATACTACTGAAAGTTATTGTGTCTTTCATTAGAATGCCTTTTTAATTATTATCTGTAAATCACTGAAATTATGGGTATTGTTTTTGGTGATTTTTTTAAAGGTAAGTATAGATTTTATTTAAAGATAAGCATGTAATTTTCATCTTATTTTAGATTTGGAGGTTTTAATGAATGAAATAATGTAAATTCATCCAATTTATAGATTATTATTTTGTTATTATTATTTGTGCTATATGTGCTAAGACATATATATATATATATATATTTTTTTTTTTATTATTGTCCTAAATAACAAAAAAATATGTATATATATGAATGATGAAAACGCAATCCAGCCATGTAGTGTTAAATAAAAACGAATTCAACACTACATTGCTGGATTACATTTTATTTTGATTTTTGGTTTAAGCTGCTGCGTGAACACACACTGCTGTGTTTTCCCCCGTGACTGTGACAGGGAGAAATACTGCCCGGCGTGTCCTGGTTTGAGGCTTGGAGAGACTTAGGTTCTTATCGGGGACCTGGGGGGACATGTGTCCCTTTGCTGCTACGGCCTCGCTGTCATATCGCACGCACACACACACTCACACACACAGAACGGGTCCAGAGGGTGCGTGGAAGAGAGGATCTGTGATTGATGGGTGAGGGGACCAATCTGCTCTGTGACCCCTCAAATGGGTGGTCCCTGTAGGGCAATAGTGGGTCAATTGTCAGGGCAGGCTGAAGAAGTTCACACTGCAGCTGCAAGCTAGACCTTGAACCCTCCGCCGTACATTAAATCCTCTGTCACCAGAGGGAAACCGGGGGGCTGCCTAATAAGCCGTGCCATTTAGCATTTAGCCACTGCTGCGCGTTATATAGGGGACTTATAGACGGGGACTGTATTCTGGAGGAGACACAGATCCTGAAGCTGATGGGGTTAACTGCAGAGCAAACCAAACCCATCATAAATCATATAATAATGCTAAGGATTGAGGCAAGTGCACCTGTTCTTATGTATATGAGGCTTTATTTGAACGGTCCACAGTATTAAAAATGCTTTGTGGACATTTATGACATCCTAAATTTAACCTTAGTATTAAGACAAAAGCCCAAAATACCATAGTGTTGCTCTTTATCTTAATCTCAATGAGTTTCCTCACCAACTACTCATCAAATAAATTAAGCATTTTGTAGATTAGCTATAGGAAACACCAGGAAAGTCTTTTCAAGAAGTTTTTGGTTTGTGGTTGTCCAATCCCACGTAGAATCCAAGTATTATCATACTGTGTGTAAATAAAAGCAATGCTAATTGCTATCTTGCTACCCTGTCACCAGTCTATTTTCACACTTGGAGTTAAAATGCAGTTAAAATAGTGTCAGAGTTTATATATATCTACACACTAATGGTTGTGGTGGTCTGGAAGTGATGGATGTGTTCAGGTAAATACTGTATCTGGCGTGTTTCTATCTTGTTGGCGAGAAAAAATACAGGTGCGCAACTGATTGATTTAAACCCTGACAGCAGTCAACAGTCAGCCGCCCAATCCTATTTTAGCTATGCAGGAACAATGTTACACTAAAAGCATATGGAAGCAAATCCAGCTTTTACATCAACAATAAAAAAGAATAAAGAATAAATTTCCCTTAAATTACTTTAAATGACCTGTTGGTACACCTTCACAGCATGAAAGCACAGGTCAGTTTCCTCTGCTATATTACTTTCATATTATGCCCAAAACACACCCAAAATTAATTAAGAGAAATAGTACACGCCTTTTGCGCATTTCAAGTTGTGCAAGGAATATTTTTTTGTTCCCTATTAATACCAAAAAAGATTGACACGCCTTAAACCAAGCTGTGCCATGCACAATTGACCTGTGCACTACAGATTGCTAAAATAGGGCCCAATATCTGTTAATATTAGGTTCTGTAATTCTGTCTGATATATACAGTCTACGCCAGTTTAGTTTTTGATCTGGAGCAATCCTAATTATTACCTTATTTAAAACCTCATTTTCTATATCTCTGTTTTGCAGCATAATGGGGGTTGAACTGAAATATAGTAGCTTTTGTTCATCTCAGTGGCAAACAATACAAACAGAGTTGAGCTCTGGTTTTGTAATCTGACGAAAATTTTTATCTTTTTATACAAATCTCAATAGTTTGGTAATAAAATACATAAACTGCACTTTTACTGTTGAAACATTAAAATTGACTGGATATGCAGTGGAAAATAAATATTGCTTTGCGTCCGGCTGTTCTGTAAACTTAATTAAGGTGATCTAAGTCGCTTGGTCTGAAAAAAACAGGGCATACTGTACCTACCAAATGAGTAAGGCAAGTCTGGATCCACCTCTGGTCTCTACTGTATATATTCTCTTTTTCTTTTTTCTTTTTTTTTGTCTTTTTATAATTTTATTTCAGATTTTTCCTCATTTTCTCCCAATTTGGCTATCCAATTGTCCCACCCCTTTGTGCGTCCCTATCACCATTGGCCCCTGCGACCCTGGGAGGATGTGGACGAGCACACGCCTCCTCCGACACGTGTGAAGTCAGTCACCCCTTTTTTCGAGCTGCTGCCGATGAATCATTGCCTGAGCAGCTAGTGCACTCGGAGGAAAGCACAGCGGCTAGGTTCCGATACATCCGCTCACAGATGCCTCGTGCTGCCCGGCGCCACCTTTAAGCGTGATGGGGAGAGAGCGCCATCTACCCACCCGGAGGGAGAATAGAATGGAAGGGAATGGAACCACAGAGCATGTATGTCAAGCCTATTTGAGATTGGTAACTTTGTTTTAAGCATTAAACTAAAGAAACTTTCCAGACAACAGACACTGAACATGTTTTGACTGATCTACTTTTAAGGTTACATGGAAATTCTGTACTTTTTTGCTAAAGTGTCACCTAAATTACTAACGCTAGCTCATCCTCTTTCATCATAAGCCAGAAGACATCAGCCTCCTCTTCTCACTGTTGTGCAGATCAGTCCAGGCCGTCTGAAAGCAATATGACAGAACGTGAAGGCAAAGATGTCGCTCTGGCCAGCGGAACACCAGAGACACGAAAGGGAATATTGTAAGAGCACACACTCCAGTGAAGGGGACTCCAGGCAAGGTTACCTTTTTGTCACTTTGGCTCTCGCTCCACGTGCTTTCGCAGGTCCCTGCTCCCCCCCCCCCCCTTCTCCTCCAGCCCCTTCCAGGCCCATTGGAGAAACAAACAATCCGACCCCACCTCAGGCTGCAACATCTGCTTATCCCTCAACGCCTGTAGCATGGCTCCAGGTTCCTTCTGGCTGCAGCACACAATGTCATTTTCTGTCATGAGCACAGAAATTTGTAGTGACAATGTTAAGGCTTTTAGAGGCTTTGGCCAGCTTAGCTCGCCTGCCAGTTTCAGCCTACACAGCAGAGATGATATGGCCCTTTTTGTGTGTGTGTGTCGCGCTTTCTTCCATCCAGTTCCAGCAGACAGCCAGAGCACAAGAGCAGGTCACACCGCATTTCCCTCACTGCTGCCACCTCCTTTTTTTCTCCCGGGAAGCCATTTTCCATCAAACTCTCTCTCACTCTCTTTAGTCCCTCTACTAAAACTGAAATAACCATTTGAGAATCTTTCTTTGCATTGGGTTTTGTTTATCTCAAACTGTATTAAGTACACTGGGAATTAGAGCATGAGCTCTAATACAGAATATGGAGAATATGGATAGTCTGATGTAAGCATGAATTCACACACATTTGTGGAGTTCATTAATATACAGCTCTGAAAAATGAGGAAGATGGATGATCACAAGCCATCAAACCAAGCTGAACTGCTTAAATTGTTGCACCAAGAGTGGCATAAAGTTATCCAAAAGCAGTGTGTAAGACTGGAGGAGGAGGACAGTCAAGATGAAAACCGTGATTAAAAACCAGGGTTATTCTACCATATATTGATTTCTGAACTATTTCTGAATTATTTGGGGTCTAAAGGCTGTATATATTGTTTGTTATTTCAGCCATTTCTTATTTTCTGCAAATAAATGCTCTAAATGACATTATTTTTATTTGGAATTTGGAAGAAATGTTGTCCGTAATTAATAGAATAAAACAACATGTGCATTTTGCTCAAACATATACCTATAAATAAATTCAGATAAATAAATAATTCAGAAACTGAAGTGCTCTCTTATTTTGGTACCACTTTAAAATAAGACTACCTTTATAAAGGGTTTATAAATGGTTTAGTTTATTAATGGTTACTAATTAGGTTGTAAATGCCTTAAAAACCATTAATAATCAGTTATAACACATAAGTAGAAATGTACGTAGACCTGTTGTTTGCCAAATAGTGAACCCACAGCCACATAACTGATTATTAATGTTTTTTAAGGCATTTACAACCTAATTAGTAACCATTAATAAACTAACTGTAAGCCATTTATAAACCCTTTATAAATGTAGTCTTATTTTAAAGTGGTACCCTTATTTTTTCCAGAGCATTATAGTAATATTGATTTCTTAAACTACAGCTAGAGTTCAGGACACTCTTTGACATTTTGAGAAGCATGTTTCATCTCTCCTGGTGTTAGTTCACTTTTACTGCTTTGTTACTTTTACTGCTGATTTTGATGAACGTGATGTAAGTGAGACTGTCATTTTACTTGTGCTCACTTCATGCATTAAATAAACATATTATCCACATTATCTCAGGTGATGTGTGTATTAATGAGTTTCTAGTTTCTATTTCAAGTATTATTTTGTTTACTTTGCAGCAGACGATTGGACAGTTAGAATGGTAAAATGCAGGACACGTCTTTTCAATGCAAATCTTACATGTTTGCACTGCTAGTGAAGCAATTCAAAATGTATCTTGTTACACAATTATCTATGAAGCACATGTTGTTGAAGTGTATGGATTTGTGAAATGAAATTTGTCAATACCATTACTAATGATTTTGTAGTCATTTTCACCTCAACATTTCAGTATTTTTATTAGCAACTATATTAACAATTTTTAAACTCTGTAAATAAGTGAATTTTTCAGTTAAATTGATAGTGCTAATTTACTCTAGCATCTTAGCATCTTACAAAACTTACATTTACTCCTAAAAAAAGGTAAAAGATGTATATTATATGGTCACATATATGCCCTCAAAACAAGCTGATTTAACAGAATTTAGTTTTAAATTCGCTGTGCATATGAAAGAAACTTATTTTAATTTAAAAAAAGAAATGTAATTTATTTTAAACATTTCATAAAAGTTTAAATAGTTTTTCATCCTCCCCACGACATCCCGTCCAAGTGCATTTAGTCTGATACCTACCAACCTATTTAACTACCTACCTACTAGATTGTCCATACTGTACATTTTCCTATCACTCACTGGCTGGTATATAGTTGTATGGTCTTTGTTTTATATTGTATATGCTTTAAGCTACACTAAATGAAAAATAATACAACACTTACACACACTAGTGAGCACACAGACCCACTGATACACATGTCTGGAGCAGTGGGTGGCAGAAAAGGTTAAAGGCATTGCTCTGGGTCCAAAAGTAGCAGCTTGGCAAACTCAGGTATTGAACCAACAACCCTGTTATCAATAGCCCAGTGCTATAAGCACTGAGCCTTATTTGAGTCTTTCTGAAGTGTTGCAATTACATTTGTACAACACAAACAATAGCAATGAGGTACTGGACTTCATTTATGAATTGAATATGTAGTTAAATTCAGTGATTATTCTGTTTAAGACATGTTTCCTCTTAAATGATTGAGTACTTTAAATTATTTGTTAATTACATGTTATTAATGTTTGAGTAAAATTAACCTTGTTGTTTTATTCTTTAAACTACGGGCAAAATTTCTCCCAAATTCCAAATAAAAATATTGTCATGCAGAAAATGAGAAATGGCTAAAATAATAACAAAGATGCAGAGCTTTCAGATCTCAAATAGTGCAAAGAAAACAAGTTCATGTTCAAAGTTTTAAGAGTTCAGGAATCAATGTTTGGTGGAATAACCCTGGTTTTTAATCACAGTTTTCATGCTTCTTGGCATGTTCTCCTCCACCAGTCTTACACACTGCTTTTGGATAACTTATGTATACCTTATAGATGTCACTCCTGGTGCAAAAATTGTCCCTTGTTTTTTTTTTTTTTTTTTTTTTCCCCAGAGCTGTATATGCTGTAAAGTCCACAGTTGTTTAAAATAATTTATTAAAAATACTAATTCCTGTAACAAAAAAAAAACATAAATAACAGTTGTTTAACAGGCCTTAAAAATAGAACCTGGTGGGAGATCACAAGATGAAATCAAATAAATGAAACTGACACTAGTAAAATCACAATATCCATTGTTTTTGCATTACAAAAAAAAAAAAAAAAAAATGTGATAATAATAGTATTAAACTAAAGGGGGTTTTAGGGGTTAAGCTATTATTATTTATATTTGATGTAGGATTTTCCTACAATTCATGAATTCCTGATCAAATCATTTATTTTCTAGGCTTCAGAGCCTAGTTTGCCGTATTTAAAGCACCTTTATGAAGCTTTATATTGGATGAGCCTGTCGTAAGCAGATGGGGGGCCGGATCTGGGTCATTTGCATCTGCGATCTGGAGAAAGCAGCAGAGGTGTCACCTGCTTACTGAAGCCGAAGATCTGAGGAAGGGGAAGGGGGGTGGGGGGTGTAGGTCACCGCCAATCCTGCTGCTGATGCACATTATTTGTGGACGCAGCCTGGTGCCCCCCACCCCCCACCGGGCAGGGATGCGTCTGGGGAAGGAGAAATCTCTAAGTCCCCCTGTACGTCCCGCTGCGCTCTTCCCTCCACCCCTCCCCCCCATCCACCGCTTTTATACAGGTGTGCCAGCGTTGCGCCGCTGACACGGGACGGATGACATATTTATTAGCCTGTCAAAACCGGGGCCTCCCCCGACGGCCTAAGCGCTCACCTAGCTAAACAAAAACACTCCGGCTCCTCCGCCGGCTAATTGGGACGGCCCCCCTGCGGCGTGCCTCGCCCCGGCGCTTGATGAGCCATAAAACGATGATTAATTAATTTACTGCTCAGTTGATCCTCAAACTGAGAGGTTTATGATGCTCACAGCGGTCAGCGCCTCTCCTCTGTTTAGGAATGCACGCGGCCTAGCCTGCCTTTGCTTTGACCTGTGCAGGTGGAAACTTCACAAGCCGTACATGCCGGATCTGAGGCCAGAAAAACACCACGGCAAAATCGCAATAAAATAAGTATTCAGTGTGGATGCAGCGCATAGGATACTTTTGCAATTGATAAAAAAGAATGAGTTATTGTCAATTATTAAAGTGATATTTGGCAAAAATGCAAAGATTTTCCTGTACTATACCCCAAAAGTCCTACAAACCACAGGAAGAGATTTATGTATAAGCATGATGTATAAAAGCAGTAAGCGGTATAATGCAAATAACCCCTAACAAGTCTTAAGAATTAAGAGAATTTAAAAGTGAAGAGATCACTTCAGTTTCTGAATCAGTTTCTCGCATTTTGCTATTTATAGGTATATGTTTGAGTAAAATAAACAATGTTGTTTTATTCTATAAACTACAGACAAAATTTCTCCCAAATTCCCCCAAAAAATGTGAAATTCAGAGCATTTATTTGCAGAAAATCACCTCAAATAATGCAAAGAAAAATAATATTTCTCAGACCTCAAATAATGCAAAGAAAACAGGTTCATATTCATAAAGTTCAGAAATCAATATTTGGTGGAATAACCCTCCTGGTTTTAATTCACAGTTTTCATTCAGTTTTCATCTTGGCATGTCCTCCTCCACCAGCCTCACACACTGCTTTTGGATAACTTTACGCCACTCCTGGTGCAAAAATTCAAGCAGTTCAGCTTGGTTTGATGGTCATGATTACATTTCAGTGGTTTTTAGTTTGGGAAAATCATTTTTTTTCCAGAGCTGTAGCTTTGTGAACCTATCAACGTACTTTTTTTTATTTAAACTTTCTCTTTCATAGTGCATTAGTGCAGTTTAGTTCTGTAGCTAAAAACATAGGGTTCTAACTTAGTAATGTGCCTACCCTTACCTATATTGCCCATGGTGGGCTAATAACTGTAAGATATGATATCATTTTTAGGTAGTCTCTTATAGAGCTGTATGTAACTAAATTCAGAATATATATATATTCACACACAGAATATATCTGTACATATTGTGAATGCACCCACACTCTCTCTGATCCTCCTGAGGTGAATATGCCGTGCACAGACTAGGCCACCCTTCCCAGAAAGTAAAGTTAGCTGCAACAAAGAAAAGGGAGAGATAAAGAACAAAAGCGGGAGAAAAGTCTGAGGGGACCATCCTGGCATGGCCGCCCGGGGGGCTGCTTTGTAGACCTGCAGGTGCCTCCAAAACAAAGGCATTAGAATTTAAAGCGCCCCATGTATGCATGGCTAAAGCAACATTTGCCATGGCCTTTGTGTGCCTCGCCGTATTGATTTTCCCCCACGGTGCGAGGCAGAGACAGCGTCACTGGAGGGAAAGCAGCCTCTCGCGCTTGGCTCTCGCCTTCGCCGTGGCTGTGTGACGACGTCAGGGGGCTTATCACTCCTTCGCAGAAGGAAGCACTTTAGAAGAAGAAAAACGTGGAGACGCGCCTTTTTAATCATGCATGTCTCCATATACATAACAATGCGTGAACCATCAACAAAAATAATTCCATTCTCTTCCATTCTGCCATCTGAAAGGGATGGACTGTGATAGTCCTGTGCTGTAGACCTGCTAATTAAGAGATGTTTTAATTTTTTTTATTTTTTTTTTCCTGTTATAAAATGATTATAAGTGTTCCTGAGTGTTTAGTGATTTTTTCTTCCTTGAGCTTTCCTTTACAAAGCCCTGACAGGTTCATTTCACAGGAGATGCTGGCGTTATATCATGGCTGTGGCCTTGCGTGTGTGTGTTTGGACAAGGAGAAACGAATGAAACTGCAGCAAACAATTACAGTGTAGGTGCCCTCTGCTGGTACACTAGATCTCTAACAATGTGGTTATCTAATGGGCCTCAAAAAAAAAAAAAAAAAAAAAAAGAAGTCATACCCAGGGACGTTAGCAGAGCAGATTGGTGTCTTTAAAGTCGCCCAGATGAGGACAGGATAGAGTCACTGGCACTAAATGAAAACAAAACACCGCCATCTTTTTTAATGTTACAGGCTTTAGCCGGTCACTCCAAGTGGGCCGTAATTGCTTTAAGACTTCTCCAATCCAATTTTGGATTCAAAGCTCCAGAGAAATAATTGGATTTGGAGCAAACATGCTGAGCTGTGTTTCTCTCCCTGTTTGGCAGCATCCTCGGGCGACACGCTCACCCTGGTCTATCTGAACACACACCTGACGGGCATGAGGTTGGATGGGACATTAGGGTAGTCACTCAGTCTGATGCAATGCCCTCCCTGTCAGCTTTCGAGGCCAATCGTCCCCTTCAAGGCCTGATATGGATGAGAGACGTATTGCGGAATGAGTGGCAATTTAGCTTTAGCATTGTAGCTAACCAATCATTTTTTTTTTCCCAGGCTGTAATAATGTCTGACCAGATGTTTTCACCTTGTACGCGGCAGCTTGTGGCGCGTGGCTAAAGGGCACTCGCTACTGCAAAGCAAGGATGAGTCTGACGACAGCACTAAATGTAGTGAAGCAATCTGTTTGGCAAGCTTACGGCAGCACAACATCAAAGATCAGGGCAGAGAGGCAGAGACGTTTTACTTAAGACTGGAAGCCATCCAAATCTATCAGAGTACCTAAGGTCACACCAGCTCTCAGAACTCTTCTCAATCTATTAGGTCTAGCCAATCAGAATCCGTTAATCTCCTCTGTTCTGCCTTGATGCCGCATCGGCGCGCGGTATGGATTTACTCACTCGTGATACTGACCTTGTACAACATGGAACGTACAAGCGGAACCTTTAAAGGCCGTCTCTGAAACAACTGCAGACTTGCCCGGCCTCCCTCTAGTGCATTTTGACACTGAAAAGTTGTCAACATGCCTTTAACATTTGTAAACGTTGCTTCACATTTACCCAGCCGGTTCAGACAGAAAGCCATTACCGACGGACTGAGTGGGCCACATGTCCGAGGCTATCTCACTGAAGCGCCGTGCTCGCCTGCTAGCTCGCCACGCTGGGCAGTGTTTAGCTGGAGGCCATATGACCTCGGGATACAGTGCAGTGAGCCTCAGAGGACAGCGCTATAAAATATTCACACTGAAAAAGGGGACCATCAAAGCCTCGCTAGGAAGACCTGCGCCAGCAGAACCTTGGAGATGTTTGTTTATCCCAAGCGCTGTTTGGCAGGCCAGTTAGTTTCACTTGAACACAGACAGCTGTGAGGCTGAAATCTCAAGCATGTCACATGACAGGCGAACCAAAGTGAAATGGGAACAGTTGATTGGGTAAAAATGCAGCAAGATTCTCACTATATGCTAACAGATATAATCTGTTGGGAACTGTTGGGCTTTGACTCTGTTCTGCTTGATGCTCATCCAATGAGTTATCAGCATTGGTTAAACTAATACAGTTAAAAAATAAAATCACATATCCCAAAGTTCTCTTTTGAAAGCTGCGTAAGACGCTTCAAGTGCTCAGGATTGTGGGTTGTGGATAGATCCACCTCAAAGTAATGCTTGAAATATTATGTTGAAATGCTTACTTTCACTTTAACTTTCATGTAATTATGTTATGGGTCTTTGCAACAGAGCTTGAAGTTACAGAGCTTGTTTTGTTTTAATCTCTGCACATCTTGACTAATAACAGAGGATGCAACAAAAAAAAACTAAGCTGAATGTATGTGTTGCTTTATATGTTTGCTTATATGTTAAATCATTTGAAATATGCTTATAGTTAGAACATTGTAACCACAGTGGCTTGTTGGTTAGCATGTACAGTATGCCTCTCTGCAGTATGTTCTGCACTAGCACGGTAAATAGTGAATGAAATTATTAAAGTTTTTTTTTTTACACAATAAGTTGCACTAAAAATCCTTTAATCGTCCTAAAAAATGTGCCTTTTAATCCAGTGCGCCTCATGTATGAATTTTATCAGTCAGGTAATGATGTAAAGGAGTTAGCATTAGCCACTAACTATTTTCTTGATCAGAGGTGAGTATTATCAGCCTGTAGCCTGCTCTTAACCTCAGCTAGCACTGCAGGAGCAGCATTAGCCTTACCCGCTAACCATGCTAGCTCTTTTACTGTTCATGGGTGAGTATTATCAGCCTGTAGCCTGCTGCTAACCTTGGCTAGCACTGCTGAAACAGCAGTACCATTACCCGCTAAGCATGCTAATTATTTCGCCGTTCAGAAGGGAAATATATCAACTGTAGCCTGCACGTTTACCATGTTAAAACAAGCTACATGGGACAAACCGCTAGCTAATATCGCCCTGGCTCACTGGAACACTCAGAGTTATTCAGTGTAGTGCAGTTGGGCTAACTGATAGCGGTGAGCCGCTAATGCTAATGATCCAGCCTTAGTGCTGGAGAAATTCAGGAATCTAAGCTTACTGTAAATAAATGAAAATATTTTACTCACCCAAATAAACAGTTTTCAGGAGATAAATCTGTGTAGATTAACGTCAAGTGGTTGACTTTAAAAGAAAGTATTTTTTTGATTACAGTTTTGTTTACTTAGCTTAGTTTTACTTAACCCTCAAAAAGTGCTGTTTCAGGGCTCTGGCAGCTGATGGCAAGCTACAAGAACAGGATTCGAACTGGTGATCTTCTGATCATAGTGGCAGCGCTTAGCCTGCTGGACCACTCGGAGCCCCTGCATTTTAACCACCTTGACCATTCAAGACTAACTTAGACAACCTGTAACCAGCTACCAGCAATGGCTAATCTTCAGCTGGAGTTTTTAGCAGAGCAGTGACCTTTAGATGAAAAATGACTGCTTTTGATGTAGCATTGTGTTTTTCTGAGCTATGCAACTTTTTAGAACACACAACAGCCTATTTTCCTTTTAATACTAAAATCGATACATCTTTACACAAATTACCTCACACAAAAATGATATGATATATTTTAGACTCCAGATTTACACACTGTACGCACTGTAACACTTCATTACACGCTACCCGTCCGTCTTGTGTAGCTCCAGTGCTGGCGGGGCCTGGCCGCTGAGGCTCTGCTACTGATTGGGTTACGCTATGAGTGACACTAAGCTGCTCTCCCGCTAGTCATTGTGGTGACCTCCTCCTGGACAGGTGCTGGTAAGCAGAGTAGCCTGGCGGAAATAATTTATAAGCAGCACCCCCTTCGCTCCAATTTAGTTTCATCCCATAGGGGCCCCGGAGCTCTGGTCGACACAGCAACAATGGCTGGTGAACTTTTGATCCGATGAATAGTTAATGACAGATTTGATTACAAATAAGATCCCTTATTAGATGAGCTCATTGTCTGGCTGTGAAGGGCGAGCGTGGCAAATAGCCTTGTCGCGAAAGTAGCACTCGCGCCATTAGCCGCTGTTCTGACCTTACGCTAATTGCGTGCATCGCTCAACTTCACACTCAACTAGCTGTTATGAGAGGAGTGTCATGTTTGAGGCTAATTCTTCAGCATTCGTGAACAAAAAAAAAGAAACATGCAGTCAAAACAAACATGACTCTGCGGGCGAACGCGATTTCCCGTCCTACGTACAAACAAGCGCAATTTGACTGTTAAGATTTTAAAGCCTAAAGAAGGCCGCGGCGGCCTTTTCTCTCCCACTGTCACTATGAGTTTTTCATTTATGTATCTCGCTTCTGGGGGCAATGATTAAACCATGGCAGAGGCAGGGGGACCAGCTGGCCCCAGTAATTGCGGAGGGAACCACTTACCAGCAGTGAGCAAAATCATCAGCAACTACATGTTCCTCCATGTTTGGAAACCTTTCCAACAAGGCTGCATGTACAATAGCACAGCGGGAGATTGGATATTAAGCGCTCTCATTACATTCACTAAAGTCCCCCAAAGCAAGTGTAACCCGCGGTCCTCTTCTGACTACAGACAACACTGTAATTGTTGGAGAGCCTCAATGTTCTCGCTGCGTTTAGTCCGGCCAGAGCGACTGCTTTATTAGACAGCAAACACCTGTTCTACTGTAATAAAGCTGCAATCATCTGGGGGATATTTAGAGTGGGAAGGCCACTGATGCTAAATTGGTTGTGGAATCCCCTCCATGCTCTTTTTAAATGCACTCATATCAGTGAATTTTGCAATTTCGATAGCACTTTTATCTATTGAAGTTTTATCATTGAATTTAATGTAAAATACGCACAGCACAATGCTTGGTGTATTCTGTGTTTCCTTTCAAATCAATGTGTTGACCTACAGTTCAGATATAATGACATAATAAAATGACAGGCGAAATGATTCATCAGTAAGTAAAACTTTATTCGGATGGTCCATTATAAATGTCTCAAAACATTTATGCGAATGTCTATTAAATGCGACTTAACCCTAAATTAAATTTAAGTAAATGATTCTCTATAGAACCTAACCCTAATCCAATCCTCCAACCCCAAAACCTTAACTTAAGCCTAACCTCAACCAAGAATCAACTCTAAAACCTAACCCTAGGCCAAACCTTAAAATCTAAAACTAACTCTAAACCGTAATCTTTGTGAGCTTTTGAAGTGGTTAAGCTAATACCATTGGGGCTGCAGCCAACCCTGCAATGGATGCTACATATTTCATACCCATGTTAAGATCATATCTGTACATTTTTTGAAAATAAATTGTTAATAAAATGCTTAATAATGTTACATTTGTGGAAAGACAGAAAACAACCAAGCATAAATTTGTATTTAAAGAATGTATACGCACATTTGGGATGCATCTGTGACAGTTTACTGCCATAATAACGTCAGACTGTTGCATTTACCTGAACACACCTTACTTCCAGACCACCACACCCATCAATATAGATATGCTCACAAGCGCAGTTGCTATTTAAAAGAGGCATGAAAATACATGAAAAAGACTGTTGGCGAGTGTAAGATAGCAATGAACATCATGGCTTGCTACCTTGTTTATTAAAATCACAAAATCATAAAATAAGTGAAAAGTAAGATAGCCATTGAAGCTTAAAACTAAGCCTTTAAAATACTGGATGATGTGGGATCAACAAGAAATGTATTGTCAGTATATAAAGCAGTTTGTTAGGAACATTCATTTATGTGCTGGTTATGAATGCTATTTGTCACTAGAAAAAAGGTTATGTAGAAGAATGTAAGTTTGAATGTAATCAGCCAATGATATTCAGTGTTTCACTTTTGAAACTCCTTTCGAAACATATACCATCAATTATTCTTGGCCCTGCCCCTGCAATAAATTTGGGATGCATATTTTAATGCTTTTTTACTTTTATATAGTAAAAAAAAAGCTTACCACCCTTCTAAATAGCTTTACACATCTTGCACAAAACTGTATGTTTAAGATGACTACATTCTATATGCTGATCATTTCTGGGCATTTATTTATGCAATACATTTTATTAATAAAAAATAAAAAACAACATTGTTTAAAGTGTCTTATTACTATTTATCTCTGTTAATTATAAGTATAGCTATCTTGGCTATCTTGTTGACAGATTTCATGTACAGGGAATGTTTACTCATCATCTGGAGAGCAAGACTCCAACGTCCAACGTGCAACAAGGAGCTTTAAGCACTCGGTCACAACAACAGCCCTACGTGTCAAGCAAGTTCTTTTGACTTTGACAAATGTTTAATTGGGCCGAGTAAAAAAAAACAAAAGAGTCGGGGAATCTGTCAGCGGTTTCTTTTACACGGCAGCAGAGCCAGGGCAGCTTTGTCGGACACTGCTGTGTAAATAATTCAGCGGGGGAAAAAGAAAAGGAGCCGTCGACTTGTGACATTTGTCCTTGTTGTTGTGGCTGCTGCCTAACGTAGCCTGTAGGACGGCCGCGGCAAGGTTATAGTTAACGTGGGCAACGTGGGGAGGAGCCGTCTGGCGTTACACAGACTCACACATGCACAAATACCTGCATGTAAGCACTTGGCCTGTATAATTCATTACACTGCGAGCTGTATGCATGTGCAAAAGCACACACACACACACAAACACACACATGTTTACAGGTTTATATATTCTGTACACCTCTATCTATTTTTATGACACACCTTTGGGTCATAATCAGAATACCTTGATTTCTGTAACTTAAGACTTTATAAAAAAAATGACTTCAAATTAAATCAATTGTTAATTAGTAATTCTGAAGCTGCACAACAGAGTGGATATTGTTAGAGAAAATTTACAGTAAACCCACAGTTTGTTTAAAACCAAATAAATGAAGTCTGGATACACTGAAAAAAAAATGATGCATAAAATTTACTTTAAAAAAAGTTTCATAATTTTCTGCATTGCCTTTTTAAAAGTAGGTTTAATTTCAGATAAATTTAAGTAACTTCAACTCGGTTTCAACACTTAAATGTTACACAGAGTAAATAAGTGAACTGAACTTCAGTCAATCCTTTCTTTTAGTAACCTTTACTTCATTTCTGCATACAATATTACCTAATTACAATTACTTAGTTTATACAATATTACTCAAATAATTTATGATACATGATATATTATAATTCCTGAAATGTATTTAAAACACACAAATTACACTGTCTCAACACATGGATGGCATGTATTGCATTTTTTTATACGAGTATACTAAACAGAATGTATTACATGCCATCCATGTACTGAGACAGTGAGACTTGGTCTGTTTTTACTAAATAAATCTTTGAGATTATGTAAATATTTGTGAATGTATGTTTTAACTAAAAATATTTAAAATAATAGTGTATAAATGAAGTAATTGTAATTAGGTAATATTGTATGCAGAAATTAAGTAAAGTTCAATAAAAGAAAGGATTGATTCAGCAAAAATAAATGAAGTAAAGTTTAATAAAAGAAAGGATTGACTGAAGTTCAGTTCACTTATTTACTCTATGTAACATTTAAGTCTTGAAACCGAGTTGAAGTTACTTAAATTGATCTGAAATTAAATTTACTTAAAAAAAGCAAATGTAGAAAGTTGCGAAAATTTTTTAAAGTAAATTTTATGCATATTTTTTTTCACTCAACTGCTTTAAATTGGGTGAACCTTTGTAGCCATAAACTGTAAAACCATAAATTGTTTGAACTCAAATAAATCATTACTGTTTTACATAAAATTGGATATTTCTTAACATTACTCAACTATTTTGAGTTCCATTGTTGCCATTCTTCTTTTCCATTGGCTTCTGGCACAATCTATCTACATACTGGGTGTGTCCCCCAGTTTTTGACACTTCAGTGTGTGTGAGTGTATAGTGATTCCCCAGGGCTACCCTAGATAAACTTATGGATGATGTATTATGATTTCCTGCCTGGCTTTTATGTTGTAGGTTGTAAGAAAAAGCATCATTTTCTGAGCTGCAGTAACTTTGTGTTGGCTGTGCTCTAATTTAGAATTTTTGGCTATAAAACACTTACAAGATGCATATATTCAGTGAAAATAACTTAATGTAATCATTGCAATAAACGTAAAGAAAAGTAAGATAGACCAGTTGTGCAATAGTTACTTTAACTTAAAAAGTTAAGTTTCAAGTTCGCCACATTTTCTGTGTCATGCACTTGTAGTTTGTCTGTTGAACCTAAAGATGAACGTTTGTTCAACTCCATACAGTAGAATAAACTATTAAAAAGAGAAGAGTTTTGAACAAATTACCTCCAATGATTTGAGTTGACTTAACTTTCTAGGGTTTACAGTGCATAGACATTTAAACAGGTATCTTTGAGTTTGGTCAACTTATAATAACTGAGTTTAGTCTGTTGCCACTAAATATATATATATATATATATATATATATATATATATATATATATATATATATATATATATATATATATATATATATATATATACATATATATATATATATTTTATTGGCTATTGGAACAATCTATATGCATGATATGTGTGTCTCCCGGTTTCTGACATTCACCATTAGTGCGTAGTGATTCCCCCCATGCTACCTTATATTAACTTGTAGATCATTTATTGTGATTTACTGCCTGGCTTTTATGTTGTAGGATGTGAGAGCAAGCATCATTTTCTGAGCTATTCTTACGCTGTGTTGGTTGTGTGCTGTGCTATTAACTTTACAGTATTTTTCTTCTCTAATTAAAATTTCTGTAATTATTTAAATATAATTATTGCTCAAATTCTTGCTTAAATAATTATTCTTCAAGCAACTGATATAATAAAACAAAAACACCAAATAAAATAACTTACACTTTAGGCATAATAAATAATTCTAATTCTAAGATACATTTAGATTTCCTGAAATTATTTGATCTACTTGTATAAGTTACCTTAGCCTTAACCTTAATTTAGTTTTTGTTATTTAAAGCCATTCAGATGTGGACTTAAAACATTAACACTGACTTTAACTGAGACAAATGAGATCTGCAGTTTTTTAAATGCTGTTCTGGGCTCTTTTCTGACCTCCTGGATGAGTTGTCCATGCCCTTTTGGGTTAAATTCGGTTGGCTGGCCACTCCTGGGAAGGTTCACCAGTGGTCCATGTTTCTCCATTTGTGAATAATATCTCTCACTGTGGTTCGTTGGAGGACCGACAGATGTCAATGCCTTTTTTTCTCATCTGTTTTTGGATTTCTTCAGATCACCACATAATGTGTTGCTTTTTGAGATCTTTTAGCTGCTTCATGTTGTCAGACAGGTTCTATTTAAGTGATTTCTTGATTCTGCAGGTCTGGCAGTAATCAGGCCTCAGCTTTTCAAAAAGTGTGATTAATCACTGTTCATTTATGGGGGGCAAACACTTTTTCACAAAGGGCTTGATTGGTTTGGATAGTTTTGTTTCAGTTAATAAATAAAATGATCATTTAAAAATGCTATTTACATTGTATTTACTCAGGTGAAATGTGTCTGATATTAAAGCTTGTTTGATAACCAGAAAATGTTTTTTTAGGCCACCATATATATTTTCTTTAACACATAAACACCCAAACATTTACACACTATTCCACTTTCACACACAATCATTAAAGTCATACACTGTACACACATGAAAGCATACTCAAACTCTTCCCCTAAGCCAGATGTAAAGGTGAGGTGTTGTCAGTCACAAGGGGAAATAAATGTCTCTGCAGTGAATGGTGGTATTTTGTGTGTTTTATGCTAAAAGACTTAAAACAGCGTGAAGCGTTCCAATCACATTGCCCTGGGTCCTTCACATGACCATTCATTAAAAAGAGCATTTATATACGCAACGATTTACACAGACAAGCCAGCAGCAACGTCGCTTATTACTGTACTAACAGCCTTACCTCACATACAAACCCAGTGAACCTGCTTCACTGCTCACAGCAAGTAGTAAAACAGGAGAGAAATGTGGGAGAATCACTGCTTTAAACTGCTTTCACTATCTGTATTTTTTACATTCTGCATCTTTGAAACAAATTATTTATAAGCATTTTTAATGTTGCTTGAGATAATATACTCAAATTAATTCAATAATCAGACATTATTTCACACAAACATTTATATATATAATTTATATATATAAAAATATTATAAATCATATAAATCAGTTCTGTTCTTAATGTGATACTGTCATGAAAATTATAATACATTATAAGGTTCACAAGTCCATAACGCAGATCTTAATTTAAAGAGATAGTAGGTAAAATCATAAAAAAAATCAAGTGGACAGTAACTTAAAAAAAACTCAAATAAAAAATGGGATTGTGCAGGAATTTACCTCTTTTTTATTTTTTTCTTGCCCAAGAAATACCGTGAGTACCTAATTTTCCCCAATTATTTTCCTACTGCTTTAAATTAAACCTAATTTTAATAGTCTTTCAAATATTTGTATGCCGGATGTATAGTGTATATTGTGTATAATGAAAACATGCATCCCCAGAATTGCAGATTTACAAATAATAGATAAAACCTGCTTAGTTTTCAATGGAAGTCAATGTACAAATAGTTTATTTTAGGTAATTTTGGAGAATTTGTATTGGTTCCTTCATCTAGAAATGTTTACACAGTGTAAGGGGTGTTTGTGTGTTTAAATTATGTAGTAAACTAAAAATTGAGAAACATAGAGATGCTTGTTTAAAAAATGATTCAAATGATATTAAATGAGTGGAAGTAAATGAGTGGGAAATGCATATTAGGCATCAAGTGAACAGTCGGTTCTTAAAGTTGATGTGTTGGATGACATGAGGGGTGAGCATGAGATTCTGAGTGCCCAAATTCTCTGCCCAAACCCGACCCTGTTGTTCAGAAAGTGTTTTATATTCTAAAACATTGTTAATTATATTAGATTAGAGTAGATGGGTAGGTCAGTTCTTAATAAACATTGTTCTTAAATAATAGGTCTATGATTCTTCAGTGTTGCAATGTTAATTATCATAATTCTGAAGGAATTTTGCTTATTTAAACAGGCCAAAATGTAAAAAAAAAAAACATTTTTACGCTCTACTTACTAAAAAAATGCCGGGTTTAATTTGAGCTCTGGTTAAATTCTCTGCCTACCCTGTCATCTTTGGATAGCCACCCCTTTAATAATGTTATTTTTGGTATCAGTGACATTCCAACATTCACACTGTTTTATTTTCAAGGAACTGAAGACAGTAACTGTATCTTTAAAAATGAATAATACAGTTACTTTCCCTTAATATCATAAATTCATACTATATCCATACATAGCTGATATAAAGCTTAAGCTGTCCACCCTGTCATAGTAAAATATCAAGATAATTAAAATTATTCTTAATAAACATTGTTCCTAAATAATAGGTCTATGCTTCTTCAGTGTTGCAATGTTAATTAACATTATTCTGAATGGATTTTGCTTATTTATACAGCCCAAAAATTGTTTTTAAAAGATCAGTTTTATGCTCTACTTACTAAAAAAATGTCGGGTTTAATTTGAGCCCTGGATTAATTTTGAGACAGTTTATGGTGCAAGTTGGGACGGGCTCGGGCCGGATTTTTCAGACCCAATCTAAGCTCTAGTCTTGTGGGGTGTTCCTGGTAATAAGTGCTTAGTGAGTCTTTAGCTAGAAAATGATTCAGGGAACAATGTTGGGTGATTTGAGGAAAGGGTCACTGGTACCCAAAGCTCACTGATACAGAAGGGGAGCAAAGGTCAGAGAATCTACTGTGGGAAGAATTCATGTTATGGCTTAATATTTTGTGACTGTGATTCTCAGGGTCAGGTACAAGTCTACAGTCTGATGGCGCAGTGCATCCTGACACCAGCCACACCCCCTCTTACTCCCTCTCTGTGACTTTTAGCTCCCGAGCGGCACGGCTGTGCTTAAGAGGGACGTCCCCTACCCATAACCCCCCTCCCCATTTCTGACAATGACAGATTTGACAGCAGGAAAGTGTTAATGATATTGGGCCACGGCGGTGGGGGCCACTTCACGCGCATTTGCATTTCCATTCATCACGGCAGCATTTATCATTGCGAGGCGGGTGCCAGATCTAATTAAAGTCCAGGCTAACAGGGTGCCTCTGCTGCTGCCACCGCCACCGCCGCCCAGCCACTCTCCTCAGAGCACATGGCGAGAGAAAACACGGGCCGGCCTCCAAACGGGGAAACCCATCCGCCCCGGCAACAAAACTCAATTAACACCATTTCCAAATGAAGTCATTAGAGGCCTCTTCATTAGAATTAGCCTGATCGGAGGAGAAGAGGGGGAGTAAATAAAGTAAGTTAAAGGGGATTTTGTTTCATAGCAGCTAATTTTATTAAAAAAAGAAAAAAGAACGGGAGGGGTCTGTGATTAATGTCCTACGTTATTCGGCCTATGAACTGGGAACTGGTTGCGTTGGGAACTGTATTGTGTTAGGGAAACTGTGTTAGGGTGGATGCAGATGCATACACAGCATGCTAACAGTTTGATTAAAAAAAAATTAAGCACTAGAGATATCACAACACCTGCTTTTGTGCAACACCTGCTCTAACAGACTTCTTGTTTAGTCATCTGTTTTTCTTTCTTTTATGATTTAATCTTGTATGAAGTACAGTATGTGTATATAAAAAGCTTTATCCGTTAAAATGCATTATGGAAATTCATACATTACTGTAATACATATTGAGAAAACATGTCTTTTGTGTGCATAGCATAGTTGTTTAATAGTTTATACAAACACTATGTAACAATATGGTTCATTTTTTAAGATATACTCTGATTAAACACACTATGACAAATATAGTGGAATGTTAACTGTCATAATAAAATACTTCTTTTTATAAACATTTTATACAGTTTTCTTTGATGTTGTGTTGGATATTTGACATGCCTACAGTGCTGTCTGGTTAAGCTGTATAATTATTTTAAGTCATTAAATAACACAATTTTAAATAACATTTTTATAAAGTTTTGAAGATGCTACATTTAATTATTATATATTATACCTAGCTATTGTCTTAAAATGATAAATGGTAAATGGTAACACTTTCTATGAATGTCATCTCTATAAGACTCTATAAGACTGATCCCTGAACCCTGATCATAATGCATTAAAAGCTGCCTTTATAACATCTTGCATTATGACTAAAAAAGATGACAACTTATAAACACACCCTGTATAATGCTGTAAATATATAATATTAGCTATAGTCACTTAAAATAAAGTATTATAACAGGTCTTTCATTGTGAGACTAGATTATTAATGATAGATATACTGTTATACTATTTTAACATAAATTTTTTAAGCACAGCTTATAATATATTATGATCACAAGCCATAATGCAAAATTAACACGGCGATAATGGGTTATGCATTTAAAAAAATATGTATAGCCATGTTTATAATGCCTACAGAATTGCATTATAATATCTTATGTATGCGATTATAAAGTCTAATAGAGATGACTTTCATAGCAAGTGTTGCCAAAAACAAATCTTTTTAAACAGTGTTCAAAAATGTATTCGGATAACCAACCACCCCTTTAATAAATTTAATAAATAAAACAATTTTTGATATCAGTGGCATTTCAACCTTCACACTCTTTTTTTAATTTTCAAGGAACTTAAGACAGTAACTGCATCTTCACAAATAAATAATACATAATAAATAAATAAATAAATAATAAATAATTACTTTCCTATAATATTTCTCATATTGTCTCCATGCTTTAAAATTTAAAATTTACCTCTTTTGGTAAAATATCAAGATAATTTAAATAATTTTTGAGAATCAAAATGTATATTTGAAACAGAACATCATCATCAACAACTTAAAATTGCTTAACCGCGTTTACTTTAAATGCTAATTCTGACTGAAACTGTCCACCCTGTCATTGCCCATGCCCATGAAAATAAAATAATAAGTTTTTAATCTAAAAAATATATATGATTTCTGTGAGTTGTGATATATGATATATGATGAATAGTCCAAATAATTAAAAAATATATTTTTTAATGAAATGCCAAAAGGCACAGTATTCTAATAATGGCCCATTTAAGACAGTATAAAGCATAATCATTCTCAAATAATTAGAGTTACTGACAAATTAACCATATTGTATAGCCACTTAATTGTATTTAAACATCAAGAAAAAGCACAATCCATCTGCACTTGCCAATTATGCTTAAAATGATGCTTGTAAATATGCTTCAGAATGCTGTAACTGTACTGCATCTGTCTCTATACTGCTAGAGATGTTTGTATCAAAGAGTTACAGAGGAAGGCCGGTGGTGAGAAGCCGATCCACACAAATATTAGAGCAGACACACTCGATTTATCAGCCGCTCAGCGGGTCACGGGCAGAGCTGAGAGGTGTCATCCTTCACCAGGGATAGATGCCCACAGAGACACCCATATGGAAAGCTCTCTGAGCCAAAAGCCCAGGCCACAGCGCTCCGGTCAGCCGCTTCTGCAAACCCTCACAGGGCCGTGCTGAGCGCCACAAGTGCACTGAGAGATGGATCTCCACGGACCAGACTTCACATGAGCAATGCCACATTGCCCAGAGACATTAGAATGAAAAATGACAGCACAGGACATCCTGCAAGTGCATGATGACATAAGAAGCAATAACGTTTTCGGAGAAGATGTTCTACTTTTTAATATTGTGGCTTTAAAAGAGTTTTTATCTATTATACCTGTTTTATATGACTTTTCTGAGATTTTTGGGCTGTGTGATAAATGGAGAGATAGAAATTTACTTTGCATAAAATCTTTGTGTATAACCATCTACTGTATGCATTGTTAGCTAATAATAGCTTTAATAAAAGTTTTAGAATAATTATGATGCTTCACTAATGCTCACATGTCATTGCTATTCCTGGCTCTATGTAACTATGTCACACTGCATGACCACAGTTAGGTTAATGTTAAATTAATCTGAAATTAATATCACACTATCACATTAATGAACATAGTTTTTTTCCTTTCAGTGATATTGTATTCCTCAGTCTGTATTCCTCAGTCTGTATTCCTCAGCTTGTCCAGAAATGTACGTGTAAATGTGAGTGTCCTTTAGAGGTGTCTCCAAGTGCAAATTTCACTTTCTGACTCTAGAAACAGCTGCTTTTAAACTAAGAAGCTTTATTTACTTAAAATTAGATTTAATTTATATATATATATATATATATATATATATATATATATATATATATATATATATATATATATATATATATATATATATATATATATATTATTATGATTATTTTATGATAGTAAAAATATTTTTTCCATCCATTCATCCCTCCATCCATCCACCTATCCACTGTCCATTTCTTTGAAAGTCTTGATAGGTCTGGGGCTTATCCAGAATCACTGGGTACAATGCAGAGACCTGAACAAGGATCGAACCCACAAAAACAGACCCCTGCTGCACCATCATGTTTTTTAAACCATACTTTTTAAAAAAATCAACTGTATTAAAACGGTTATATTTCAGACAGAGCAATGACAGAAACTTTCAGTAAATACAGTATGAGTGAAAAGTTTAGGAACACCTTTTGATTTAACATTTTTTATTTCTTGTTACTTGGCCAATTGACCCACCCAGTCAGCTGCTAGTCACTAGTGATGCTTCAACACAAGGAAGGTGAAAACTAGCACACGCTTCCTCTAAAAAGTCAGCCACTGCCTCGGAGGAAAGCGCAGCGACTCAGTTATAAAACATCAGCTCACAGACGCCTCGTGCTGATCGACATCCCCCTTTGACATCTTCCCACCCAGAGAAAGAGCAAGGCCAATTGTGCTTTCTCAGGGGTCCGGCAGCTGATGGCAAGCTGCATGACCG